>NC_135507.1:7068702-7334084 GCF_052857255.1 Amblyomma americanum | reverse complement strand
ACCATGGGTGGGCACCGCACAGCTATAGCCTCGAACCTCCTAACGGTTTTTCTTTTCGCTGTCTCTCCTCCACCTTCCAACACACTCCACAGCCCCAGTTCTTCCCTTCCATTCTGTTCTGTTTTTCCTTGGCGGTTCCGGCTGGCGCTGCCTTTGTTCCTTCCTCGTGGCTTACACTCCCAGTGCTGCGTTGGTCGCGTTCCAGGCCTCGTTCGTTATTGCTTCGCTGCGTGAGGCGCCGACCTTGTTTGTTTTCGAGCCCCCACGCCGCAGAGCGGATGGTAACACTTCGTGGCCATAGCGCAGCCAGCGAAGGCGCAGATGAACGACTGCACTTCGCACAGTAAGAAACAATCAGGGAACAGTGTGCCTAGCCTGTTATACGGATTGAGCCAGTGCCGGATTTTAGCGGTTGTTTTCAGAGCAGAGATAATGTTAGTCTTCCAAATTTTCGAAATTTGTGCCTTGAAAGAGTTATTTCTTCTTTTGATTTCGATTAGGCCATCATTAAATCGAGTTTTTTTCTTGACCCGCTCTGCTCTCTTCTCGTCTCTTGACGTTGCACCTGTCACTTTCCTTTCCAAAGCTGGCTGTGCTGCCCTCAACATAAGTTCAAGCTTTTTAGTTAGCCTATCCGTTTCTGCCCAATAGGTGAGTACCGATAAGATGCAGCTGTTGTACACTTTTCTCTTGAGCGACACTGGCAAACTGCCTTTTGACTGTAAACGAAGGAATATACACCTTCAAAACGCGCACGTCCTCTTTACCATGAACTTCCCGCAGCCGATTGAGAAGATGCATTCGGAATTAAAAACAGGAAGATATACTGAAGGGTAATAATGTACATTTACAGAAGCAAATTTCCTGGCACTGTTGCGGAAGCCACATCTGCAGTCAGCAAACTGAAATGCGGAACTATAAAAGCATCTGAGGTTGAATCAAAAGCCCCTGGAATTGAGCGGAGTGAAACCTTCCATTCAGACATGGTTTGCGAACGGCAAGCGAATTCGGCAATCGTGACAGCGTGGCGTACGACAGCAAACATAACAGCCAATCTCGCACCATTATACCCCGAAAATAATTTTGAGAACTCGACGCATTATTGGCTAGAGCAATCGCCAGCTTACACTGTGGTGTCAGCAAATTGCGCGCCAGAGTACATGGCCGCATGCACCGTATAAGCAACCAACAGAGCTGGGATGTTCAATGGCAGGGACATATGGCATAGCAAGCGAAAAAAAATTTTTTTTCGTCATTTTCTGATTTTCTTCCGTTACAGCGTCTGAAACAGTGAACCTCAAGCAATGCAAAGGCGCCCGTGTGTTGTGCGATGTCAGTGCAAGATTAAGATCCCCAGGTGGTCGAAATTAATCCGGAGACCTGCACTACGGCACCTCTTTCTTCCTTTCTTCTCACAGTCCCTCCTTTATCCCTTCCCTTACGGTGCGGTTCAGGTGTCCGCCGAGATGTGAGACAGATACTGCGCCATTTCCTTTCCCCAAAAATCAACCAAGTTTTCAAGCAACGCCCACTATTACAGACGTAGTGCCGCTCCAGTGTTCCGCGTAACTCCTCTGCATCACAAGCAAACGCGTGCGCACAGAGGGCAATCGTTTAGCAGCAGCCCGCCTTTCGGTGGCCACGCGCTATAATACAACACACGCACGCCAGCGAGGCAGAAAGGGGTTCCCTTCATAAGGACGTCCGCGCGGCTATCTTGATCTAACGGCATACGCATGGGAGTGGGAGGTCGTATATGTGCAGCCTTCTCTGTCAGGCGCCTTATCGTCAGATGGGCATCGCCGAGGCAGGCGCCTCGGGGACGACAAAAAAAGGCAGCCCTTGTTCAACGGCACGACTGTCTCTCCTCAACGCCGACGCGCGAACGCAAAGTGGGCTGTCAGTTGAATAATAGAGACAGGCTGGCCGTTGCGACGGGGGCGATTAGGAGAGCTGACATATCTTACGCGCCTAATTTATGCAGCGATAAGCCGCCGAGCCACGCCGGTGGGCGGTGACAGCGAAGACAGGTAGTTATGGGCAGTTCGTAAAGTCGTTAAAGTTTGACGCCTCGAGGCTGCACCGTCGTTCACGGAGGCGTGCTTTTGGACTTGAGTAGAACGATTTATAGCATATCCTTGCTGCGCTACCACGGTTTATCCAGAGCTAACTGCGTTCGAAATTGTTAATGCGAAAGCATTATATGGCCCATCAGTCAGAAAATCCAACGTTGACCGACCGTCCACGTGAAACTGACCGAAACCCCCACGTGACCCCATGGCGTCATCGGCAGTGCCTACATCACCAGGAGAGAAAACAAACGAATTTCTTCCGACGTGGGTTTCGAACCCAGACAGGCGCAAACCGATCAGCTTCGCTTGCTACTTCATTACAGCACTACGCCACCACCGCAGCACAATACCCCAAGGTACAAACAGCCAGTTGTTACCTTCATACAATAACAACTGGCAGTTTAGCCCTTGGAGTGTTGCGCTGCGGTGATGCGCTGTGTCTGAGTATCATCGCCTTCGCCAACTTCCATTCGGGCAGCGCGAACAGATCGGCTTCGCTGACACTGCATTAGTGTAGTAGGCCATCGCCGCAACCGAACACCCCACGTGCATGCTTTCGCATTCACAGCACGTCACAGAACCCTGCGGGATAGGGGGCACGCAGCATCTTGTTTCTAATAGGTATGGCTGGCTTTTTATGATTGTATTAATTCGTCACAATCTGCATACTGCGTATTGACTGCTTGGAATTAAATACTTCAAGCTTTTGCATGTATACTTTGCAGATTAGTTTTCACTGCACGGTGTATCTAATTCTTTCAGCTTAGAATGAAACAAGTATGTAGGCAAGCAGCTAAACTAGGCCACGTTAAAAGTATGACGGTGATAGCAAACTTGGGGAGTAAACAGCAGCCACGCAGTATTGGGGGCGAAAGATATCAGCAAAGAGTGATGCTGGCAAACAAAAAAAAAAACAACGCCAAAGCGAAGAACACCAATCCCCGACCACAAAGCTCAGCCAATTTGGGCAGGGCCCGTGTCGTACGTCCACGATCACGATTCCGATAAAGTCAATGCCTGCGTGGTCGCGACGAGACCGGTTCTCGCGAGACGGGCGATGTCACCGCGATCGAACTGTCAGTCAAAGCGGCTCGCAAATCTGTTCCTTCTCACCTCACCGTCCCTTTCCCTTTACAGCTGCACGCCCCTTTCCCCGGCACCCTACCCGCGACCCTGGAGACGGAGAGGCCGAAGATGACGGCGTGCCTTCTTCGGGAATGCCGCGCTAAAAGCTCCGAAGCAAATAAACGACCGCCCTGCACGCCGACCTCCTACCACGGAAAGAACTAGACAGCGCTCGGAACGGCGCTAATAACTGCAGAGCCCGCGCAGCTAGTTGCGTTCAGCGCGGCATGAAAGCGCAGATGCGATCGACTAATTCCTAAACGGAAACACGCTTGAAAGTACCCCTGCTTTGTCAAATCCTATCAACATGACGAATCTTGAGCGGGCCTCCATAATTAGGCTTCGCGTATAACAGATGCACAAAACTGGTGTATCTCTTTCAACGAGACGGGTCAACAACAACCGGCGCTGTACAAATTCGCGTACGAAAAGTGCACGCATTTTCGTCCGTCCCTAGCTTTAGAAGTGCTGCACCGATTTCCCAGAATCGACTCCCGACGCGGAATGCTATTGCTATACAGGAAAAAAAGAAAAGGCGGACATGGATCCCCCCACCAATAAAAAAAGAATTAAACCGAGTGAAGCAGGCAAACCCAAATAGGACGAACGCGAGAATGCAGGAAGGCCGCCAGGACGAGAAGGGGGGGGGGGGGGGGGGGAAGGGGGGATAGCGGCGCGAGGCTTCCGAACACAAATGGATTTTCGACAGTGCGCCCAAAGCAGCGGCCGCAGCCATGCGCGGCGCGGAGACGCGCAGACAGACAGACAGACCTCAAAGAGCAGCGCGAGCTCTGCCCAACACACACACAGACATACACACACACGCGGGCAATCTGTGGTTTCACTGCGGGTTCGACTCCAAGATAGAGTAAAGAAAATGAGAAAAAAAAACTGAAAACAAAAAGAAAGGGGCGGAGGAGACGCCTCCTCGGTACGCACTGACGCGCAGCAAGAGGCAAGGCTCGGCGGCGGCGACGAGCGTTGCCTGAGCCACGCCTCCACGTGCCGTCCATCTTTAGAAGGCGCGTTTTCGCCCTTTCCATGCCTCGATCTATTTTTATTCCTTCTTTTCATCTGGCTATTTTTGACGCTTGCAGCTTGCTTCTGTGCGACGCCGCTTGCGCTCTCCTTCGATGTTCCCTTTCTACGTACTGCCTACCCGACCCACGGCCTCCCTTCGACAAGGCTGCGGAGTGGTGTGGTGGCGTACGTCCCGTACAGTTGGTACGCGCGGCCGCCCAGAGGGCCACAAACAACAAACCGCACGCCGCGCGTTCAGTGACGGATCCCCTGAGTGCCCTGCCTTCCTGTCCATGCTGTCTTTTGCGTTGTCGAGAGCCGAAACGTCACTCGCCCGCACGTTCGGAGTGTTTATTGCACACTTCGGCCCACGTACGGCTGCTGGGAACAAAGAAAACAAAACAAAAGTCAATCTGCGGAAATGCAGCTGTGACAGAAAGGCCCCGGCCGGCCGCTCACAGACTGATCGGGCATTCCACCCAAACACAACCGATTCCTGATGACATATAGAACACTAGCTCCGAGTCAGAAAAAAATAGAAAAACAAAACGGAACCGTGGGGGCCACCTCCAGGTCGTCAAGTAAACCACTACTTGTGGATTTGAAGCTACATAGGGCTGAGTGTAGATTGCCGTTCGTTCAGCCAGTTGACAAATTTAGTTTCTAAAGATTAGCTGCACTGTAAACTTCGAAGTGGCACTTGCCGACGTTTTTCGCGCACGTTTCTATGCACAACGCTTGTTCACACGATTAAGTGACTTCTGGAAGAGAGAGAGAGAGGGGGTTTATTGATAAGAAAGGCAGAGAGGTTGGCCTGAAAAATAAATATCTGGCCTGCTACTCTGCCCTGGGGGAATCCCATCGCAAACGGCTAGGGACAATGCAACAGAATGCCACCAATGCAGAAACCGAGCCGTGGGACCAATAACTACCTGATGCCGAAATGCCTGTGGTATTTTTTGAAGGCCGGCTCTCTACCGCGCAACAGCGTTGCTTGCTGAGGACACAAGGATTTATTTCATATGACTCACTCGCTTGTAATCACACTACACCCGCCATTCCTGTCGTGACGCGGAATGTCAGTTGTTGGGACAACTGGCGTGCCTTCCGATATGACACATACCTGTCGTTTCGAAAATCTTTGTGTTTCTATCAGATTGGAATGTTCAGGTTGGCACCTACGAAGTTCCAGAACGAGAAGAAGCGAAGAAATAACTTTATAGAGAAGGAAAATGACAAACCGCAGATCAGTGGTATTGTGCCTTTCTCCATTCGTAGGCAGTTCATCCAAACGCCTAAACGCTGTTTGTATTTATTACTGTACATCGTTATGATATTGCGAGTTGCGTTTGACCAACGACAGGTAACGTCGCATAACTCCAACCAGCCTCGCATAACCATGCACTGCTCGCATTAGCACAAATCTATAATGGGATACAATACAAGAACGCAGCGGCTTTTCCCCGTCGAAGGACCCCCTTACAGCAAATGGCGTCGGCTTACTCTCAAGACCATGCTAGCGTGACAATACAGGGAGCAGCGCCACAATGGAGAGAGGGTCTATCCCCCAACCATAGAAGGAAGGGATTATCCCCTTTCATCTACCATTCCCTGCTTTGTCACACAGCAGTGTTATGAGAATCGCCGACGTTACTGGCTGCAAGGGGTTCCTCTGACGGGAAAAAGCCGCTGCGTTCTTGAGTTGCGTCCGACTATAGTGAAAGCCGCAGGACCAAACCTTTGTCTGAGCCACATATCAACTGTCCCAACGCGATGAGCCTTTATACAGGACCATCGTGGCAACAAAGCCAATCTCAGTTTATGTCCAAGACTTCCGCTGAAGGCGCGACGTTGCTGACAACCTTTTTGGCTACAATCATCAAAGTGGCATCCGTGCGGCAGATGAATGGCACGTGGGGAAAGCTATCGCATACGGCACTGCTATTTAGCCTCCTCCTCTTCCACACACCTCCAACTTCGACGCCCAAGCCCAACAGCCTACAACGTACATATATAGCTGCGCTCTCTTTCCTTTTCTTGGATCGGAATGCCCCGCTATACGCATCACTGAATGACAGCAGGCAGGCTGCCGATCAGCGAGACATCTGGCGCTGCCGGCTGCAACCATGCCCCGTCACATGGATCCCGGTACAAGACAGCCCAGCCTTCCCCAACACACCGAAGCGATTCGCGGCAGCATTGGACAAAGAAGCATTGACCGCCGCTTCATTCTTCGTGTCACTTCGAGCCTGAATTGTGGCGGACACGTTTGATGTCTCGCTTTCCCGGCTGTGTTTTGATTTGGCGCCGCTCGGTGGCGATGTGGTCGCTGGATCGCTGCCTCTGGCAGTCGGCGGATGGAAGAACCGCTCTTTCGTTCTTATTTCTAGATCGAGTCTCCCACGAGGAAGTTTTGCTGTCGGGACAAAAGGTTTCCTCCCTGTCCGCCCACGGGCGCGAGCGACGAGCGAGAAGGGACGGCATACTGTTCACAGCGGGTAACCATACACAAACACGGTCTGCCACCTCACACAATGGGCGGCCATCGGAGCATCCATGAGCGTCGTTCAGTAACATGGCGGCGCTGTTTTTACCACCGGCAAAGCTACACGGAGGGCCCGATTCATCCTTTTCGCCTTCAGCAGCGTGTTCATTCGGGGAACATCGACGGGCTGGCGGACGAATCCGTGACGTCACGTAACAGAGCGGACGTTGTGCCCGTGTCCTTCTCAGATTGTGAATTTGGTTACCTGGACGACCGGCTGCGCTCGGCCCTGGCTTACTAATCTTTTTTTTCCATGCCATGCGTAATCTCGCTTTCGCGTGGTTATGATGTGCACAGCTATTGATGGTTATCGTGTTCATCCCTTTTTTTTTCATTAAAACTTCAGTTGCGAGTCAGCGCTTGTGGTGCATTGCCTCATGTCTTTGTGTTTCTTTTTTTCTTGCGCTGTTTTCCCTGATGAACGTCACTTCAATTCAGTATACCGTCTGCTTAACATAGGCATATTACAACTCGATGACGTCATGAATAAAAAGAAAAAGGAGCCCACAGCGGTCATACTGAGTTGTTAATATAGTTACTGATTGTTACAGGACCGTTGAAGAATAAATGACAGCGCCGTCACTGTGTCTTAGAGCGTAAAATGATGTACCTGTATCATAAAATCTTGCGTTAGTATCTCCTGTACTTAGCTTAAGTATCTGATGCCGCTCAGTGACATTCCATTGAAAGTGGGACGGTTGTTTAAATACGCAGGTTGTTTAAATACAAGAAATTCTGGCTTCAATCCCTCATTCCCGCATACTACCTTTACATATTCTGCCTCACAACTCCTTGCTACAGATATGAATGGGGGTTGGGGGGGGGGGGGGGGGGGGTGCGGAGCGTTGGGAAGAATGGACAATCGGAAGAACACTCATTTTCTTCATGAAAAACTTGGCGATCAACTAGCATAGTTAAGGCGAAATGACAATTATGAGACATCGGTTTTCACTTCCGTCCCGGTGTTCGGATCCGTTGTTCACGGATGGAAGTTGTTCGGATAGGTAGGTAGGTAGGATAACTTTATTTAGCTCAAGTGGTTTTATGCGGTTCAGATGAGTCCATAGTGGCCATTCCCCGCATTTATGTTTGCTAGTTTGAAGAATGCTTTGTGGCAGGCTTCCAATCTGCCCACCGGACTGTGGGTAACCGTCCAGGTATATGCCATATAGTATATAGACACACCACCCACTACGCAAACTGCCCAAAGTGGCAGTCCAGTTAATCACAGGTCGCGAGGAGTTGCTCGGGAAGAGCCTATATATGCGGAATTGACCGTTCTCTAGTTTACATTCATAGATCCCTGGGTGTCCTCGTACAACTCCTGGCGCAGTAACGCAGCGGTTAAGCGGTGCACACCTGCACTGCGACCGCATGTGCTGCCATCGGTGAGTCTTGTGCAGTCCAGGTTGCGCCTCTCGCGACCTGTGATTAACTGGACTGCCACTTGGGCAGTTTGCACGGTGGGTAGTGCATCTATATACTATATGGTATATACCTGGACAGTTACAATGCGGTGGGCAGGTTGGAAGCCTGCCACAAAGCAGTCTTCAAACTAGCAAACATAAATGCGGGGAATGACCGCTATAAGTGCTATAGCACTAAGAAAATAAAGACTGGTTATGAGGAAAGAAAAGCCGCAGTAATTGTCTCACTTCTAAGGGGACATCGCAACCACGGACACCTTTACCACACAGACACCTTTTGCGTTTCGCCTCCATCGAAACCGGGCCGCGGCGGCTGGGACTCCATCCTTAACATCGGGATCACTAGCCGAAACCCAAAGCCACTGAGCCACCGCGGCGGGTCCTTTAAAACATTGCTGGCCGAGACTGCTGCAGGAGTGTAGACACTTTTACATCTCGTCACATCTCCACCTCGCAGCTTTAAGTGCGGTCCAGTGAGGAAAGGCTATTTCGACGGAGGCGAATCTCAAAAGGCGTCCGCGTGCTGTGCGACGTCAATGCAGGTTAAAGATCCCCAGACGGTCGAAATTATTCCACAAAAGGGCACAAAATGGCCTTTTTTTGTTTGCTCAATATTTATAAACAAGGTGGGAATGACAGGTTGCGCAAAAAAAAAAAGTTCACCAATTTACATTTTTTTCTCATCTGTTACAGTTATTTCGCCACGTAAACTGTCAATATCCTATAAAGCACTTCACGTGCCTGCAAGGTCTGCTTGCCACGCACACTGCGAAAACAGTCATTAACCATCACAGAGCAGGACGTCGTGAGCGTGGATCGCACTTGATACACTATGCCGAATAAACGCCTCGTCGGTGCCCGTGTCTTGGCGAAAATTGCCTTTCGAGCATATCCTCATATTAAGTCACGTCATGAATAACGAGCGTCAAAAGAGGTTTAAGATCGCCAGTTGAACGAACACGCCTGTGCAATAAGCACAGAATATCCGCTAATTTTCGTGTGGTGGTGGTAGTGGTTTTTTATTAAAATAATAGTAAAAAGGAAGGAAGAGATTTTTGCTAGCCCCGGCATCTGCCATCGATACTGAAGCACCTGAGCTGGGGCAGCGGAAATAAAGGATAGCAGGCAGAACGGAGAAATGAAATGAAAGAGGTGAGGGGACAGGAATAGAGGACAGGGGGAGAAGTAATATGTACAAACTATTTACACAATAAGAATTGTGTCCAGGTTGTGCGCGTGATTAGTTCATGTTGGAGGAATTAAATCACACACGCGCACAGCACTGTGTAGGTTACAACTGGAGTGGGGCGTCCAGTTATTAATCGTTCAAGGTAGAACTCGCGGAGCGTTCGGTCACTGCGTGTAACTACCTGACGGAGAACAGACGGGACGTCAAGCCCGTGTGTTCGAGGAATGCACAGAGGCTCACCAAAGTTCGCTCACGAGTGCGCGCACTGCCCTACGGCCACACTAGTGTCTTCAGTTCTGATCAGGAAAACGTACAGAATATTATGCCAGGCATGCCTTCCAGCCTAAATGAATAAAGACGCGGACTCTCTCGACCAGAATTTCTAGAAAACCAACGTGAAGGCGAATGAGTTTTTGAAGAAACGCTGCCTGGACTGGCGTTCGCGGAAGCAGCGGCGACAATGGCGGCGCCACGTGGCCGAGTATGCCGTCGGGTCGCCGGACGGGGCGTTGCTTTCAGCAGTCACGCTGGGGATGAGATTTGTCGGAAGGCTGCGACTTCGACAGAGTTCCCGCGTTTCAGACAGCAGGCGGGGAAGTGCAAGGACATTCATCCCCTCGCTGGGAAACGGCTTGACATTCCGACGTGACAGTGTTTGGGGAATGTGCTTTCCCCTTTTAGGCGAATACAAACGAATACCTTCCCTAACCTGTACTTGTACAGCTTCATTCACCCTTCCAAATACCGCCCCTTCTGTCCATGGTGCGGCGAAAAGCCTACGCTGTTTCACATTTCCTGGAATTGTTCCCAAAAACCACCTCATCTAAAAACATTACAGACATCATACGAGCAGTGGGAGGCAGCCCTGACCAGCAATGGTCTGGAGGACTAGTGTCGCATCATCAGGCTGGTCCAGGCATCCACCCAAGCCACCGGAGTCCTGAACTGAGGAGTCCGCCTACCTGACTCGTAGAACACTTCAATGAAATAATAAATGTTTTATCTCTCTTTCCCCTTTTCTTCGACGAGCTGTGAGAGCATCTGCACCGCCACCTGCCGTGGGCGGTACCACCAGTGAGTACGTCAGCTCGTTTGCTTGGACATCGCTGCCGGTATGGTACCGAGAGAGACCCGTTGGCGGAGACAGACTCGCTTCCTAAGAGACTCCCGTCCGCTAAGAAGCTCCGTTTTACTGACAGGCATTCTCAGTTGCTCTTACTTTCACATTATGTGAATAGTCTGTACAAAGTTTTCCTTGCCTTCTCCTTCGTAACCACGTCTCCGATCCTCCTCGTTCCTTCTCCGGCCCGACCACGCTACCTGCATCCCAACAAGGGTTGGTCAAAAGTTCCCAGGCCACTGGGACTGCTTTTCAACCGCACATCCTGCCACTTATGATAGCAATAAAGCTATCAAGTTTCTCAAAGGTGATAATGATACGTCTCCTATACTCTAGAGGGATTTCGAGCATTGGGGGGAGTCGTACCTGCCCAATGATAGTGATCCAAATGAGACCCTGTGGCCTGGAAACATTTCACCGACCCTGTACGTTCTCTATGTTCTTCCATATGTGCAGTGTCGTCCGCTTCTAGCTTTCACACGCGAGCTGAATGGATCTGCTCTTCAGTGCACAAATGTGTCCGCTCCATGTGTGCATCAAAGCGAAGTGACAGATGGCCACTTTGCTTCGATGCATGTCTGTGTCGAACGTACTGGCCATAGGGTAATATACGTACAGTAAACTGGACGTGGACACTCCCGTAGGCCCCTGCAGCCGAGTTTTGCTCTCCGCGCACCTAGCGGAGGCGAGGAAGGCCACCAGCCTTAGGGATGGCCACCGCCGCCAAATCTCGGGGGTCACAATTTCACGACGAAAAGAAAATCAACGCACACCTTGACAGAACACAAAGAACAAGAAGGGAGACACCACCAGAAGGGAGATACCACCAGAAGGGAGACAACACCACCAGAAGGGAGGCTACAGCGTTGGTGGTGTCTCCCTTCCTCTTATTTGTGTTCTGTCAAAGTGTACATGCGGTGCTTTTGTTCGTCATGAATCTACACCAACTTGCCTAAACGTCTGCTGTGCCGCAATTTCACTTTACATGCCTGCAGTCCCTTATTATTTTTTTTTGTATGGGTAACGCCATCTGGCGAATACGTGGTACGCCGAGCTCGGCCGTGAAACGGCCCGAGTTTCTTCACTTAGCGTTTATGTTGACTGTGCGCACGCCATTCGAAGAGCGCAGCCAGACCTCTCGCTTGTTCAAGCTAGGAGCGGGCGATCTATCCTGCATGTATATCTTAAAAAATTCCCCGATCCCTGGTCCTTGCACTTTAGAAGGAGCATTCTTGGGGATGAGTGGGGTTAAACTTTATTTTCAAGAAATGTGTTCGTGGTGCAAAAATTGGGTAAAATCGGGTTTTACCTAAAAACAAATGGCTCTATTACAGTTTGGAGCTGGCGAACACGGCTCTGCGGTTTCGCCCACTAATTAAAAAACAGGGCGGGGGGTGTAATAGGTACATTTTGTAAAATTTCTCCACTTTTATCACCTTTGATGCTGCACGACTTTGTAATATTTTCTCGTACCTGCAGCGGTTTAAGCGGTAATTAATTTTACTGTAGTCAGTCATCGAAGTATGAAGTAATAAATGCGCCTGTTCGCCTGAGCGATCAGTAATAGTTCTATTAAAGTCCAATTACGGTGAAGTGTACCAGCCAATTTTTCATGCAGAATCCTACATAGCTTCATGTCAGCCGGGATGCTCTGGGTGTTTAACTTTTGAGGATTGGCGTACAACCTGACGATTTGTGCCAGCAGAACTTTAATTTCGCTTCATTAACATTTCATTTCTTGCCCTAAAGGTCCAAATGGGCATTACATATGAGAGGCATCATCAACACATCGTCAGAGCATTAACGTAGAGTTATTAACAGCGCCCCTACACGCCTAACACGAAAATACCAACGAAAGAGGCTTTCGCAAGACTACTCGGAGATGCAGGCTACTCCATACTGGCACAGGCATACCCGATAATTCGTGCAGGCGCAGGACAAGCGTCCCATACGCGTCGGCCGACCTGCTAGAATACAACTCGGGCCGATGACTCAACCGTAGCAAACTGAATGCGAAACAAAACAAGCAAGCAAGAGAGACAAAGACAAGAGCGACGCCAGAAGGCGCCAAACGCCATCACAGCGCCGTAAAAACAACAACAAAAAATAAAAAGAAAGGCAGAACGGAGCCATTTTGTTCGGCGCCGTCTTTCTACCTCCTCACCGCCACCGAGGAGCGGACCCCCCACTGATCGGAACCAATTAGGGACAGCGCATTTGACAAGACCGGCGGCGGCACGCAGATAGGGCGGCTGCAAGCGACGAACAAGGAATGAGCGAAGCAAGCAAGCTCGGAATGACATCGGCCGAATCTGCCGAGCGGCATGGGGCATTCAGAGAGGAGGAGGTACGCGTGAGAGGAGAGTTGAGCATTTAGTAAAATACTATCGCGTTCTCTCTCCTCGCTCCTCCAGCTCTCTCTCCATCGCTCTCGCCCTCGTTTCGACTCCTCCGCGCGTGCGTACGGCGTCAAAAGTTAAGAAAAACCGCACCTCAGATATGCGGGCTTCGGTCGATCTGCCCAGGAGCATCGGAGTTTGGCCCGGAAGGAGAAACACAACCACAAGCACGAGGCAGGATGTAAGCGTCACCTGAGGAGGCTTAACTTCTTCGATTGCAACAATATCTTCCTCACTCCTTCCCTCTTCCTCTCTCTATCTTAGTACAGGCTTCGCTGAGACTGCAAGCAGACGAGGCCCAGAAGGCAAACCCCAACTACAATACATGATACAGCATGCGACCGCCAATAAAAGGTGACAGCGTTTTTCGCTTATAAACAACGCCTCCCCTCCATCTCCTTCACTCTTTTCTCTTCACTTATCGCCTGCGGAGAGACCGCGAGGGACTCGTCTGCGTGTGACCGTCCGGGAGGTAGATTTCCATCTGCAGCTTTTCCCCGCCACCTGGCTTTTTACTGTATTCGCTTCGTTCCTTCCTTCAATCTCTGCTTAATCTCTCTCTACGTTTTGAAGCCGTGACGACCATTTGCCCGCTTCCTCCGTCTTCGGCTCGGACTCCAAAGGCCCGCCGCTGAAGATGCAGCCTCCGGCTGCTGACGGAGGTTTCTCACCAGGGCTTCCAAGTGATCGAGTCTCGCTGAAACGGCTCAAACAGCCCCCCCGGGCTTCCTTGCAGCTGAGTTTGTTCGTCGTATGAAAGCGAGCGGTGGGAGCCACTCTCTCGAACGCCCTCCCTGTCAATGTGCAGCCCCCTCCTCTTCCCCCGCCCGCGGGTTCAGCCGCTTTTAAGAGAGCAATTATGGGGGAGGCTTTTTACGCGTCCGACGCCTCCGGTGTCTTGTTTGACGCGTGTGGCCCACTTCGGCCATTGTTGTGCCCCTGAACAAACGCCGTCCCTTGGGAGAGGCGCGGAGCCGCACGTCACCTTCCTGTTTGTGCGTTGCCTATGTACTACAGCCGACGTGCCAGCACGTACAAGTGCATTTAAATCAATTCCCTAAGCCATGCATGGTAGTGCTTTTAGTGTGCGCGTGCGTGAAAGAGAGAGAGAGAGAGGGAAAGGACAGGTGATCATGTAAAGTGCGAGCCTATGCGAGGCGCATTCAAATCAATTCTCTCCTCCTGCGCTACGCTGATGCTTTCACGACGCTCTTTCTTTCCAGTTGCCTTGCTTGCTCGTCCCATAAGGTGAGTGGCAAGCGAATCTTCCATTAGGAGCTGTACCGGTGACCCAGATTGAAACTTGCTCTACTCTCACTTTCCCCCTTTCCACTGAATACCTTCCCGCGTCTCCCTTTCCGTCAAGTATTGTTCTCCAGCGTAACAGGAATCGCGCGGATCAGTGATCGACCTCCAATGCGTGAATAAAAAGACAATTTTAGGAAACTGATGTGGAGAATTAGACGCGAAGAAAGGAGCCCTCTATTTCGCAACTTCATTAGTGTAAAACAGATAAGCAGCAATTTGAAACTTGCCTCTTTTTTACATCCAGGGAGATAAACACAAGCGGGGACACCATGAAGGCAAAAGCCTAGACTGAGCAACATTTGGATAGGAGGTCGGTGTTCGAGATACATTTTAGGCTCTCGCTGCCAACCAGCTGGGTTTGCCTACTAAAACCAATTCTGTAGTTTAGTACTAGCGTCAGTTATTATATCCCGCGTGTCGGGCTGCCAAAATGGGTTTCTACGAACACCTTGGCTTAGGATGCCACGCAGACGCCCATTACTATGCAAACCTGCTTAGAAGATTTCGAAGGCAAAAAAGACGCTGACCGAAACCGTGTCTTATCGCTTAATGGGAGTATTCTGCCGTCAGGTTCGTCCAAGCAAGACAAACCTTAATATACTGTTCCAACCGCCTGGCCATGCATGTTATCTTTCCTCGTTATCGCGTCATTGAATAACTATCTCATTAATTATTCGACTGAGACGTTACGCAGCGTTCTCGCAGAACGGAAGCTCGCATGAACGCGTGCCTGACAACTAAACGACGCGGTCGTCGCAGCGTCGTGACTCGCTCAGACGCGTCCAGATTATTAATAATCAGCTATTAATGCGCTATTAATATGACAGCGCTCAAGCAATGTAAGAGGCATGTAGATGACCGTGCGTAAATGACCTCGGGCACACCAAACAACACAATGAGAAAAATACGACGTCTACCTTTGAGACGCCGAGCGTATCTTAATCACTAGGAAATTCCGCAAACCGGCCAAGACCATGTAGACCATCGCGCGCGCGCACGCACGCACGCACGCACGCGCGCGCGCACACACACACACACACACACACACACACACACACACACACACACACACACACACACACACACACACACACACACACACACACACACACACACACACACACACACACACACACACACACACACACACACACGCGCGCGCGCGCGCGCGCGCATACATATGTGTGTGTGTGTGCATGAAGCCAACAGTCACCGAAGCCGAGAAGCATAGAAGAATGGTCTTTGATTTGTGGTGTTTTCAATGGAATATTAATAGCGTAATTATTTAACGATAAAAGATGATTTGTCAGTAGAAAGTAGAAAAAAAACTAGAATGTGCGTGTGCGTGCGTGCGTGCGTGTACGTGTGGGGGGAAGGGGGCGGGGGCACGATGATGATCTACAGGACGACAGTCAGACATAATTCAAGACTGCAGTGACAAATACCCCTCAAAGGAGGCTTCCAGCCAATGGTATCGACAGGCAGTCTTGACGACGCGGTTAATCCAGTCATCGCGAATACGCGCTAGATAGTTAACCACGATGTCATGAAAACCGGTCGCCGCCATTGGCTGGAGGGCATTTTCTGAAGGGCGCACGCCGCTGTGTTCTCGATTTGTATTCGAGTGTAGCCGTCTCAATGGATTGCAAAGAGAACACTTGGTCACCACTCCCGAGTCAAATTTGTCTTTGCGTAGAGCAAAACAAAAGGTATGCTTATCATTCAAACATGGGAAGTAACTAACGATATCTTTCAAATAAGCTGCTCATTTTCATATTTCATGCACCTGTACGCTTGACATGACGAGACAGCCAGCTCTGACCGTGATGACCGCTAGTCAACGATAACAGAGAAGGCTAAACTTGAATGCCGTGAAGTGTCCCGCGGTGGCACGGTTCTGCTCTGCTTTACGTCATCATCAGCCTGACTACGCCCACTGCAGGGCAAAGCCCTATCCCACAGCTCTACAATTAACCCTGTCCTGGGCCAGCTGCGGCCACCTTATCCACGGAAACTTCTTAAACTCATTTGCCCACGTAACGTTCTGCCGCCCCCCGCACGCTTGCCTTCTATTGGAATCCACTCCGTTACGCTTAAGGACCAGCGGTTATCTTGCCTTCGCATTACATGCCCTGCCCAAGCCCATTTCTTCCTCTTGATTTCGACTAGGATGTCATTAACACGCGTTTGTTCCCTCATCCGCTCTGCCCGCTTCTGGTCTCTTAACGTTCCATGGCTCGCTGCGTTGTCCTTAACCTAAGCTGAACCCTTTTCGTTAGCCTCCACATTTCTGCCCCGTAGGTGAGTACCGGCAAGATACAGCTGTTGTACACTTTTCTCTTGAGGGATACTGCCATTCATGATCTGAGAGAACCTGCCATATGGGCTCCACCCCATTCTTATTCTTCTAGTTGTTTCCCTCTCATCATCCGGATCAGCGGTCACTACCTAACTGAAGTAGACATATTCCCTTACCACTTCCGGTACCTCGCTACCATTGCGAACTTGCTGCTCTCTTGCCAGACTGTTGAACATTACTTTGGTTTTCTGCATGTTAATTTTTAGACCCACCGCACTGCTCTGTCTAACTCATTGATCATGATTTGCAGTTCAGCTCCTGAGTGACTCAGCAAGGCAATGTCATCAGCGAATCGCAGGTTATTTAGGTATTCTCCATTAACTCTTATCCCCAACTGTTCCCAATTCAGGCCTCGGAATGCCTCTTGTAAACAGGTGGTGAATAGCATTGGCGATATCGTGTCCCCTTGACTGACGCCTTTCCTTATTGGAATTTTATTGCAGACTTTGTGAAGGACTATGGTAGCTGTGCACTCGTTATAGATATCTTCCAGTATTTTCAGATAAGACACTTCTACATCATGACGCCACCATGCCTGCATGCCTGGATGACTACTGACGTTTCCACTGAGTCGAATGCTTTCTCGTAATCAATGAACGCTATATATAGGGGTTGGTTATTTTCTGTGCATTTCTCACCTGACTGCATTTTCTGTGCATTTCTCACCCACCATTTATCACCTGACTGATAATGTGAATATGGTCTACTGTCGAGTATCTTTACGAAAGCCTGCCTGATCATTTGGTTGATTGAATTCAAAGGTTGTCCTCATTGTATTTGCGATTATCTTACTAAATACCTTGTAGGCAATGGACAGCAAGCTGATCGGTCTGTAATTTTCGCAAGTCCTTGACGATTCCTTTCTTATGAATTAAGATAGTGTCTGCGTCCTTCCAAGCTTCTGGTACGCTCGAGGTGATAAGACATTGCGTATGCAGGGTGGCTAGTTTTTCTAGGACAATCTTCCTTCCATCCTTCAAGAGATCTGATGTTACCTGATCCTCACCAGCTGCTTTCTCCCTTTGCACGGCTCCCAGGGCTTTCTTTACTTCCTCTCCCGTTACTGGCCCGACGTCCCACTGCTGTTCGTTACTGCCTCTCTCATCAACGTTCCGATTCCATTGGCTACTGTGTAAATTTGTATGAAGGCTATATACGGGGGTTGGTTATATTCTGCATATTTCTATATCGCCTGACTGATAGTGTAATAATGGTCTTTTGTCGAGTATCGTTTACGAAAGCCTGCCTGATCGTTTGGTCGATTGAAGTCTAAGGTTGTCCTGAGTCCATTAGCGATTACATTAGTAGATACCTTATAGGTAACGGACAGTAAGCTGACCGGTCTATAATTTTTCAAGTCCTTGACGTCTTTATATTTATGGATTAAGATGATGTTAGCGTTCTTCCGTGCTTCTGGTACGCTCGAGGTCGTAAGGCATTGTGTATGCAGAGTGGGTAGTCTAGTTTTTCTACAGCGCAACTTCTCCTCTGTCAGCGATGCAGTTATGGCGTAGAGGTAGCATTAGGTATGTTCATCTAAGTACGTTATGATGAGAAAGGCGAACCGATTCTTGCCTTCTGTTTATTTTGCTCACTACTACAAGAACGAGGCACGAGCTAGTTTTCGCGTTGCTTTGTCGTTGGCCCGCGCTCATTTTAACTCTCACTCCGACATACGACAAGAACCGCCCCACTCCTTACAGTGTGCGTGCATAAGGAATGCTAGAGGGTGAAGGAGGGAGGGGGGGGGGGAGAAGGGACAGCTTAAATGCCCGTTATGATGCCCATCCATTTACGCGTCGCCTCTGCACGGGTCGTCGGCACGGCGCTTATAATGCGTAAGATAGGCTTTGAAGGAGCATAACCATCTCCTCAAATTAAACGCGACTAATCGGCAGCAGACGCGAGGTCAGATTGCGAGACCGCATTATCGTGCGCGCTCTCAGGAGCCGACTGACGCGCACCCCTCTCTTAAGTTTCTCTCTGCCTCTCCCAGACTCCGCCGCCGCCATGCGGCATTAGCGAGACACGAAGCGTGTAAGCAAAGTGCTTCGAGAAATCACTTGTAGGTGCTGGGCGCACCCCCCCCCCCTCTCCCTCTCACCACTTTAGAGGTGAAATGAGCGCAATTTTTCGGGCCGCCGAACCCTTTTGCTTCCTTTTGTTTCGTTTTTTTCTTTTGTTGCGGCGGCGATTCCAAGAACTCCACCATATGGGGCCATCCATGCAACTCCTAGCATAAAACCACCCGTCACCCAAACTACACTGCCGGTCCTAACCCCCCCCTCCCCCCCAATCCCCCTCAGCAACTCTTATCCTTCACAGAAAGAAAGCGAAAAAAAAAACGTCCTCTCAACTCGCAATGGGCCGCTTTTTCCTTTCCCAAATAATCAAATGAACAAACCGCAAGTGTATATCGTGAACTGAGGAGGTAAGTAGGGAGGAAACAGACAAATAAAAAAAAAGCAGTACTGCCCCCCCCCCCCACGCCCCTGCCCTGTAGTGCGAATGATAAATCCCCTGCACCTCCCACCAAGCAGGCAAGCGCCGAGAAGAGAGCACACGCGAACAGAATGAAGAAGCAAGAAAGGAACGGTTAAAGCGATATAAATGGGAGAACGCAGCTAACCCGCCGGGACCAGCTCAGGGCAAACCAAAGCGGGCGTCTAAACACCTTACTCCTCTTCGCGCCACCACCTCCTATTCGCCGTCATATTACACACCTTCGGGAGTGTCTCGGATTTCTTTTTTTTTTTTTTTCACCCAGCGCACGCGCACTGCCGCTTGGCCTCGCGCGCCGCCAATCCATCAAAATTAGAAGTCATTGCGATGGGGGAGGGGGGCACTCGCGTCCGGCGCCGCTGTTGCGGCCAAAGGTGTCTTGCATGTGCTTCTCACCAGTACGCTCTCCCTTTGCACTTCTCGCCCTCTGTTACTTTCTCTCGTTTTCTGTTTATTTTTCTTGGCGCACTCCTCCTTGAGGGGACCCTCTCGTTTTGCTGATTGATCGCCACGCATCCCGTCCAGTCTCTTTGTTGTCGGTGAACGCGGGAGTCAAAGCAACGCGGACCACAGGCCCTTTCTAAGGCACGCCATGGGTGGTTCGCGCGCTGTGCGTGGCGATTGAAACTGCGTGTTTACTTTTACTCATTTTCTTTTAAAGGCACCAAAGCTTGGCTAAAAGCACCGGCGTGGATGCGAGCGGTGTCGCGTCGTGCAAATGAGTTTCCCCTTGACCCCAATCGGCCCATTCCCTTTTGTGAAGCTGCGAATGAGCTCGCGCCTCGTGCAATGGAAACTGAAGAGTCCTGAGTGAAAAGCCGCTTGCCAGGTGCAGTGCGCTGTTTGGCTACACAAGTGGCAGGAACTAAGCCAATCCATATTTGTCATGCCATGATCCATGCTTGCTCGGAGAATTGTGACTCTGGCGGAACAGTGATTTCACGTTAAAAAAAAAATGGGGGAGGGGTCGATTGAAACCGCGAGGATGTAGGGTGCCTCGATGCCCAGCGCTTGTTGTGACACTCATTGTTCTTTCGGAAATGCCACTTCGGGTTGATAAGTTCACGTACACCTCCGCAACGGATACCAGACCGCTATTAGACGGCTTCGCGTCCAAAATGCTGCCTTCGGAACGATATTGCGCCAGCGCAACATTCGGATGGTCCCCTCAACCCCTCTTAAGAAATGTCGCTCTTATAATAATAATAATAATAATAATAATAATAATAATAATAATAATAATAATAATAATAATAATAATAATAATTGGTTTTTGGGGGAAAGGAAATGGCGCAGTATCTGTCTCATATATCGTTGGACACCTGAACCGCGCCGTAAGGGAAGGGATAAGGGAGGGAGTGAAAGAAGAAAGGAAGAATGAGGTGCCGTAGTGGAGGGCTCCGGAATAATTTCGACCCACTGGGGATCTTTAACGTGCACTGACATCGCACAGCACACGGGCGCATTAGCGTTTTCCCTCCATAAAAACGCAGCCGCCGTGGTCGGGTTCGAACCCGGGAACTCCGGATCAGTAGTCGCGCGCCCTAACCACTGAGCCACCGCGGCGGGTGAAATGTCGCTCTTAAGTCTCCACCATGGGCAGCAAGGGACCCCATGGGCGAGAGTGTTGATAAATTTTCCGCCTGTTCTCAGGAGTATACAGGGAAAAGTAACTGGAGGGTGTATTCACAGTAAGCATTAACTTTTAAGAGTGATTTTTCGAAACCGGTGCGTGGTTACTGCAGGTTACTGCAGGACGCGCAAAGAAAGATTCATGAGCCAGTCTACTCCGTACACAACCAGAGCAAGAGGGGTAATTTCGTGACGTCACGGATGCTGTTTTGTACGTGCAGTACAGGCAGGAGCAAGAGCCGATAATCCCCTCGGACACGATGGCGGTATTTCGCCGTGCTCCCCAGCCAACAAAATGGCGGCCACTGTGATGTCGGTGAATACTACCATAGGCAGAAAGGGAACAAACAAGTTTATTGCCAATATATAAAAACTGCCAAATATGAAGATGAGCTGCTTGTCCAAGTTGTTTAGTACATACACTGAACATCCAGGCGCTTTCGCGCTCCTGCGTGCGTTCAGTAACGCATGTATCCCTGTGTAGTCGTCGAAGACAAGGCAACCGGATGAGTTGTTCGCAGAAAATCAATCGCGTCGCGTGATCAATAACAAACAGAGCGGACCTCCCGGCTGAGATTCCTCAAGAAGGAAATACAATGAAAACGAAGACTGGGAGGAGGAGACCCGAACAAAGGCGGTCGCTCCATCACAGTCGCCGGGACAGGCTCCTGCGGCAATTGAAAGTGCGTGAAAGCGAGATGTGAAAGTACAGTAGGCGCCACCCCCGGCCGCGGTGGTCCATTAGCCGTTTCTCCTCCCTTTAGTGTTATTTTCCTGTCATCTTTAACAACTCCCGGTCATCCGCAACGATCATCCGCGTGTTCAGCTGCCGCCGGTTAACCTGTCACACTTCTGTTCTTTATTTAAAAAAAAATCTCGTTTTTTTTTTCGTCGTTCTGTCTTACAGGTCCTCCTGTTCTTTTTTTTTTTTACTGTTATAGGTAATCCTACACCCGTGCTACACGGGCACATTTAGCGCCACTAAGTGCTTACTGCCTTAAATTTTAATGGTATTCGCGCGATGCCACACGCATAAATTCAACGGCATTGGCCTTACTGCTATTCGCGGCCTACTGAATTCGCCACAACTCAATCGCCCTAGCAATGCGTACTCTCGTCCCATTACACGTGTAGAAAAGCATGCAACCTGGTTAGTAAGAACTTCCTAACCAGCAGCAAATGGTTAATACATAACTTTCCGTCCGATGAGGCCCCTCTATACTGCATCTTCGATGCGAAGGACGCCATTTTCACCAACACTGCTGCCTCGAATTGCGTGCCGGCATGCAAGTTTACGGCTACTTTTTCGAATTTTCAAACAAGAACAACGGTATTCTGCGCAAAATAATTTTTTACACTGCATTTCAACAACATTACCGAGATACTGTGCTCGTTAGCACAGCTTCTATCCAGGTGAAACTTTTGACTGTGTTGCAAGCGTTATCGTCCTCGCGCCTAAATGTGGACGTGTAGCACCAACATCGAAAATAATGGCATAACAAACTTAAGGTCTGAAGAGTTTACTGCAATTTCTTGTGCGCATGTGGCACGGGTATTAGGCATGGTGCATTTGCTTTGAAAAGTTATGTCAGCTTATCTAGGCCTTTTCCTGCCCATATCACTGGCAAGTTCTGTGACATTTTTTTTTTCTTTCTGTAGAAAAATTTTGCGGCGAGATGCAAGGACAAGACTATATGGTTCAGAAAACGGTTGTTCCAGCCTCACTGTTTCAACTGAGATGGGCGCGTAAACAACACAACACGACCTTTTACTGTTGCAAAAAAAAAATAGAAAAAATACGGTCACAACAGGCGCAACAAGAAAAAAAATACTTTAGGGTGTCAGCCTACAGCACACAACGTGTTACACGTCATGGGTTGTGCACAGAAATGTGTAAAAATGGAGTAAACTGTCATCTAGCGCGTACCCTTTTATAAAGGAGGGTGCGCTAGAGGACAGTTTACTCCTTTTTTTACTCCCATATAACCGTATGTTCGTGTTTATGGTGTTCATCGAAATCAAGAGGAAGAAATTGGCTTAGGCAGGGCATGTAATGCGAAGGCAAGATAACCTCTGGTCCTTAAGGGTAACAGAGTGGATTCCAAGAGAAGGCAAGCGTAGCAGGGGGCGGCAGAAGGTTACGTGGGCGATTAGATTAAGAAGTTCGCAGGCATAGGGTGGGCGCAGCTGGCAAAGGATAGGGTCAATGGGAGAGACATGGGAGAGGCCTTTGCCCTGCAGTGGGTGGAGTCAGGCTGATGATTGTGATGATGTAACTGAATGAGCAACAGGAAATTTCCTTATTCACCTGTTTAGAGTTTTACGCTACCGTGCTAACCACTGTAAAGCATTACCTAGACGCGAAACAGCTCATCACATAGGTTGTAAGCTTCCATGCCGTCGCAAAGCGTTATTAATACACGACTTTAGCCTTGACGGATGAGTGGGCGGATGAGATTAAGAACTTCGCACGCGGATATGGCGGTGGCAAAGGACAGGGTTAATTGGAGAGACATGGGAGAGGCCTTTGGCCTGCAGTGGGTGCAGCCAGGCTGATGATGATGACTACTTCACGCAATGCCGAACGTGGCTGACCAGCGTCGTCGGATGTCGTTGCTATTAATTCGTTTCATAAGCGACTATGAAGTCTGTGTAATCGGATGAAAGGTAGAATGTGGTCATGTGGAGCTTGCTGCAACATACAGAAATATGTGGCGTATATACTTCAGTGTCTCCGCGCGAATGTTTCCAGTTGGACGTCCTCCAGTAGAAAGCGCAGTCCTTAAGAGTAGACACGCTTAGTTATCATGAAAATGTTTGCTGAGATCGAGTTGCGATACTCTAAGATTGAGTGCTCTGATACGCAATGTAGGGCTCTTTTACAGAGTGACTGGTAAAATTTCCCAAGACTGCAGCCTCTAATCGCACGTAGGCCATGCTAATTCAACTCAAATTTATCATGCTATAACGCTCTTCGGAGCTTAAAAGTCCATTTCGCCTCGTGTTGTTGTAATCTGACTCCCTTTTTTTGCGCAACGCATGTCACTGGTGACAGCTTTAATACGCATCGCACTGTTCGCCATCTCGACGCTTCCAGTTTATCACTGCGTTGCGCCAAAAGACTTTGCCAAGGGTTTGTTAACACGACCCAAGACGTTTCGTGAACCACAAAGGAGAAACAGACTATCGTTAAGGCAGGAAGAAATAACAACAACCACCACGTACGTCTGCATAGCCCGTGGAATCCGTCGACAGCGCTTTGACCCCCAAGAACCGCTCAGTCTTTCCAAAGCTCCGTCCACGTTCTCGCGACAGCTGCCCCGTCGCTAACCGGATTAGAGCCTAAGCAGACGACGCGCCGATGCCCGCAGCAGACGACAACTGACGCAACGCCCACAGCTAGTCAAAAGACAGCTTCTGAAGCAACTGCATCGTCGCTGTCGTCTATTCAACGCTTTGTTTTGTCTGCTCGCTTAGTACAACATACGCCTCGCAACACTCTGCAGACAAATGATCGCACGGAAAGGGAACACGTTCCCGCCTGCAGTTTGAAAGCAGGCGTCTGAGGCGGCCTTCAACGCGTGTGCAGATAGACAAAACTAACGCCTTGTAGTAGGTCGCGTTTCGCAAAAAAATTTTCCTCGCTAGACACGGTGACCGCCGGCTGCGAGACCTTCCGGCCAGCTATACGGCTTGCGTCACAACACGAGCGCCTTGGAAAGCTGTAGTGCAATTACCCCTCGCGACTGCATTCTCGCCCACTAGTGAGACTTAAAGTCTTTCATCTGAGGCAATCTTCAATTCCTCGACGCCTTTGTGTTGCGGTATAGCATGACAGAAGCGCACATCCGGAGCCTCACCAAGAAGCACGTAGGTTTATAGTAAAAACAAAACAAGAAATGAAAAACTTCAACTAACGCCAACTTAACCAGTGCCGCTTGCGAGCTTTCAGCCACCCCGTCTTTTCTTCCGCGTTACTTTTCTCGGAGCCTAGCACAACATGCAATGGCCTTCTCCACACCTCTGCCGCCGCGACACATGACACATTCAAGGCACGGGGCTGCGGACACACGACGCCTGAAGAGAAATGACGAAACAACAAAAAAATGTCAAAATAAACGGCACCCGGACGGCGCCAAGACGTGGTGGAAAAAGAGTGAAAAAAAATAAATAAATAGCTGAGCAGAACAAAAACAAGGAGCTCAACGTGTCCTTCTTTCGGAACAGGGCAAGTACCCTATTCAGCTTTCGAAATAAGCGCTATGCACTTGAAGGGAATGAGAAGCAGAAGAGGAGCAAAATATCAGACGAAAGGACTTTAAATACAACCAGGGGGGCACTCGCACACTCTAGCTGCGGACTGCGCTTCAAAACAACGAATGGTGGAGGAGTCGGGGAGGGAGAGGGGGTGGAAATGGAGAAGGGAGAGGGAAAGAGAGAGGTCTGCAGAGACGTGGGCCGAGCATGGGCAGAGCCGCCGCCGCCGCCGACGGAGTTGTGAATATAACGCGTGATAGATGGCATCTTCGAGAGGAGGCGACGCACCCGGCGGCCTGCTAAGCGGGCAAAGCGTAGTGCGGGCGCGCTTTTGAACGAATAAAAAAGAGGGGCGCCGTAGCAAAAACAACGAAACGCATAAGAATAAGCATAATAAGGCCTCGCGGGCGGCGAAGCGTGTCGCACGCGACATGACATCGTGCTCAAGCGCCGTCGCTGGCCGACGACAACGAGGCGACATATTCACGCCCCGCGTGCATCCAGGCTGCGACTGCTGCTCCTGTTCCCGCTGCTATACGGCTTTGGGGCGACGCCTAGCCTGGCCAACGACGCTGCTGCCTCCGCTTCATCGCTGACTGCGCCGGGGCTATTGCAACGCGCTCTGCTGGGCTGGTATACCATATACAAGGGCAGCGCGATGTCAAGGGAAGCCATGCCTACATATCTCGCTTGCTCGCAAGAACTTTTGGGCAGTGCAAAAGACAGTAGCGCACTCGACCGCAGTGGAGTCGAAACAGTAATGGTAAAAACAAAAAGCGCGACGACCAGGCGAAGAGCGGGCAAGCGGGGGCGACGAACGGAGGAGTTCATCCTCAACGCGTCCTGGTACGCGTTCGGAATACAAAGTTTGCGCCGCTCCTTAAGCCGGGGTTGTCGGAGGAGGGAGAAAATAATAAAAAAAGTGAAAAATAAAAATCGAGGCGGTGCCGGCGGCGGCCAATGCAGCGAGCCAAGCGGGATGGCGCGTTGCGAGCGAAGGGATTCGAACGCGGATTGTCACCGACAACACCTGACCTGAGCCACTCTGTCGTGTGTCTGAGACGGAAAATAGGCGTCGCGGATATCTCTCACCCTTTCTTTTGCTCTCTCCCTATAAACCACGCCGCGACGCCGCCGCCGACGTATAATTTGCATTCCTCCATTTTCGCTCTACCGAGCCGAAAATAACTTGACTCGAGCCTTGGCTGGCCGCAATCGCGGCCTGATTGCTGGCTTATCAAAAACAAGAAAAGAAAAGAAAAAACGCGAGCCGCAATCACCGTGTACCTCTCCCTAAATCGAGACAGAGAAAAACATTTATTTTTACGCGATAGAATCTCGAAATCTATCGACTCAATCGGAAAGGGTCAAACTCCATTAGCGTACATGGCGCGGGCAGCAATGTGGACGAGCGCGCGACATCACAGACTAAGTGAGGAGGCTATTCTGTTAAAACGCGACCTAATCACTGTCCCCCTCAGTAACCCTCTTTGCGGAGCGGTTGTATATAACCACGAAGCTCACTGCGAAGGCGGCTTTCTCTGAGTGCTTCGCCCGCCGGCAGATGTCGCCTCGAAGAGAAAGCTAATCGCCGCGAATGGACGGGAAGGAAGCGGGTGCACTTAAGCTGTGATGTTAAATGGCGACTTCTGTGATGCAAGGACTGCTTCCACGACGTACACGCCTGGCACGAAGCGACGACACAGCAGGTTTTAACTCACGGTGACTACGGCTATACAACTCCGAGTGCTTTTGCATTTTGGCATACCGACGTTGCTTGGAAACCGGATGCATTGAAATAGCTTAGAACTCAGTCTGGTTAGTGCACCTGCTTCTAAGCACCGGTGATGGAGAACAACTGAAAGAAACAGGGATCGGGGGAGTTATCCCTTACAAAAATTTGCTATAGAGTGTTTATAGACTTCTTATATACTCTATTGCCTTCCTATAGATATTCATTTTTTCTATTCATAGTCTATAAACTGTCTGTAGACAAAAGTGTACTAAAAGTGCATAGCCATAAATCTATAGATTGTATATAGGCTCTCTATAGGATTGGTATTTTCTATAGACTTTCTCTAGGGCTTTTCTATAGAACCTATAGATTTTATAGACAGAAGTCTATGGAGAGTGTATAGACTGTGTAAAGAAATTTTTTTTAAGGGGACAATGGTGGGAAAACGGGTTACCACCAGGCTCACATAGAGTTTCTTAATATAACTAGAGGGAAAGCTGGCAGCGTTGCGCTTCATCCACCATGGAGAGGCGCAGGTATACGCCGGGAGTACGAAGTTTCTTACTTGGCTTCGCTATTGCTGGCCACAAAACGTGGATTCAGCCCTAAGAGTGCGAGTACTGTTCTCGAGACAAACCCCCAAATAAGAAATAAGATTTTTTTTTTATTTGGACACCTGTGACGTCACGCTTCAGCAAGAAGTGATTGCGGAGCGACAAGTATAATACGGTGGCCTGTGTTCAGATTAAAAGTCAGTAGGACTTTCTCCTCTGCTCGTTTCTTCTTATCGTTCCTCGAAGAGCGAAGTTCCTGCTCGCATCGCCAGCTGTGAATAAATAGCGCAGGGCACAGCTCGAAGCGGCTCCATGATATGCAGAGCCTGCACAGCGCTCGTCGCCAACTGCATGTAATGGCGCAGGAGCAATAAGCTCGTCGCCATCGCAGCACTCAGCACAGCTTCGTGGTGCGCAAGAGGAAAGTGCAAAAAATAAAGACCTGACAAAAGAGATGCCGCAGCCTACATGCATGTTGGACACACTTGAATGTGATCGGATGTTGAATGTACAGCCTCGGTCAAAAGTCTTCAGGCCATCAGATTGGTCTACTTTTCAGCTATGTAGTGGGGCGCTTTATGGCATCTTTAAGGTTGCTTTTAGGGCCCTTTGGTATTTAGGGGTACCTTAAGCACTCCACTTTAGTATACGGATCAAAAGTGAGACCGTGTGGTGTGAAGACATTTGATCAAGGCTGCGCTTTCGAGAAATGCCAGCTCGAAGTCGGCGCTCGTGCATATAGTGTTAACTGACCTACGCTTTGTGTCAAACATTACTGGGAATAGCCCACTTCAGCATTGGAACAAACAAGAGGTTAAAGGTCGACAGGTCAGCCACTGACTGACGATCGATTGACTGACGACTGACTGACTGATGACACTGATGACTGACTGACGACGGAGTGACGAATGAGTGACCGACTGACTGACCGACCCGACAGAGTGCCTGGAATAACCGACTGGACAGGCTGGACGGACTGACAGGACTCATTGATTAAATGACTGATCTATCGGTTGATTGATTGGTCAATTAATTAATTAATTAAATTATCGGCCGCAAATGCGACCAGCAAGTATGAGCAGACTACTGATCACAGAAGAGAACTGAGGCTGTGAAATAACGTTACCACGCCATCGATGACGTGGTAGCAATATTTAAACGCTGTTTCACAGACTCACTTCTCCTCTGTGATAAGTTATCTGCTCATACTTGCTTACCACGCATGTAGCCGCTGTGATAAAATGGGATTTTAATTCCGCTCCACGCATATTGTGTGTCGCTTCACGAATGGCTGAGCGCCTTCAAAAACCTGTCACTACGAACACGATCCTCGCGCTTTTTGTTGAGCGATACTGCCGCCAGACTTTAGACGCTCGAACCCCGCTATTTGACCAAAGAGTTCTATCAGACTGACTGATTGACCGGATTGGCCTACTAGGATTGACCGCGCCGTCATGAAAGTAGGTCGACGCATTTGGCTGGAGGGCCTCCTTTGAGAATCATCTACCACTCCGTTCTTGAGTTGCACCCGATTACGTAAACTACCCATTGCAGCGCGCCGATTCATTCGGAGGACATACCGTTTGCTGTTGAACTGTCTGGTGCAAGACCAGGGCCTCTTCCCCCACAAAAACCGATTTTCAGGCCGCGGGATATCTTGTACCCATTAGAAAACTGGTGGGTACCCGGCTGCACTGGGAATCGAACCCAGCACCTCCCGAATGCGAGACGGATGCTCTACCGCTAGGCCTCCTGGTCATAAGCGCCCGCCGAGCAACAGCTTTCGTTGGGAAAGACACGGCATCCGCAGCCGCTTCAGACTCATGGAATCAGCAGCAGCAGCAGCAGCGATAGAGCGAGGGGGACAGGAAACTGCGACCGCACATTAATCGCTCGTGCCTGTCGAACAGCTTCATTCGACATCGCGCACTCGGATCCATTAGGGCAATGGATGGAGGGTCCTGGGGGAGGAGGGGAGGGGAGGGGGCAGCTTCGGCAATGCATCTCCCGCTCTTCGGCGCATATCAAGACGCTCGGGTAGCTCCGTGCTGCAGCGCATGCACTCAACTACGCAGAAGGATCGCCGCGAGCATTCTGCAGTGGTGACCCGTGACTCGATCGTCAGGTTTGGTTAGGTTTTGAGACGCTGTTAATCGAACCTTGCACTACTCTATATGTCAATGCGGCTAGGCGACAGGCCTAGCCCATGGTTAAGGAGTTTGTGCGGTTCTGCCGACTTATATGCTCTTCAACGGCGTGCCTCTCGGAATCCCAAAGGCTGCTCTGCGGATAAATTTGAAGCTGCCACTGCATTACGCTGTGGCAGCTTGAAATGGCAGCTCGCGCGCAGTTACGTCGCTCGCACCTTTCGCGACGCCTTTCGGCGTTTTCGCCAAGCAGAAGCGCAGTACAAATCGAAAAAAAAATCGATATGCCTCCACATAAAGCCAGTATTTTCTCGCCTGTCTCGAATGAAAGACCTGCACTTTTCCAGTGACATCTATTCCAACCGAAGCTCGAATGGCATGCGCCACTTCTGCTGCCGACAGTACTGCGCTTGCTAAGAGCAGTAGGACGCTCCCATTATATACGCCTTACGTCGATTTATATTTTGTTGCGGTGATTTGTGCCACATATTTTGACACAGCGCTGCAAATAGGGTGTGTGCCAGCAGAGTTCGCGGGCTCTCTACGTTTGCCTAAACACTTCTCCAAAACTAAGTAAAGGGGGCAGCGCAATTAGGCTTCGTTCGCTTTTATTAAGCTGCATGCAGTGCACCCTGCACTTTTATTTATTTATTTATTTATTTATTTATTCAAATACCTCACGGGCTCCGACTGGAGTATTATGTGAGGGGGGTTACATAACTGGGGTGGGAAAAAGAAGCAAGTAGAACATGGTTATTTTAACATCGTTATACAAAGAACAAGCAACCAACCAGAAAATAGAACTAAATTGAAAAACTAAATTGAAAAACGCACTACAGAACACACTTCAGAAGAAAATGCTACTTATTTTTTCTTTGAAAATAACATGATCTGAGATGTGAACAATGTTATCAGGAAGACTATTCCAATAAATGATTGCACGGGGCAGGGCTGATGAGTTGAATGCAGTGGTCCTTCCCGAAAGGCGCTTAAAACTGAGGTGATTATGCAATCGGTGTGATGTGCGGGCCGGTTTTGTAAGGGGTAGTGTGAAGGAATGATGGCTGTAAACAATTTTATGGAAGAGGCAGATAAGTGCTATTGTTCTGCGAGATTCTAAGGATGGAAGGGATAACGAAGCCTTAATGTTAGTTATACTGGAATGTCGGCAATAGTTGTTCTGTGGGTAACCTGCAACAAATCGGTATTCAAGTGGACTAGCAACAAAATTTGAAGAATCGAGTCGCCTTTGTTGCGTGTCGTATCATATCCTTACACATTTAGAAAATGCTCAAGAAAGCCTGGGCAGGGACGCGAACGAAAAAGATGGGACAAGACGCGGATCACGGTTTTTCTCTCGCTGTACATATAAGATGTCTTAATTGTCGAATCATTACGTAGCGCCCATGCCTATGTTAACGTAGTACAGTATTGGCCGCTATAACACTGGCTCTTGCTAAACAACAGCAAGAAAGTAGCTAAGGCGTTCAATGGGAAAGAAATAGGCGCCAAGCGAGAGTACGTCGCCTTGGCACCGTGCATACGCCGATCAGTGCACAGGGCGAAAGCGAATAAAAATCGTTCGAGTAGGACCACGAAGACAGTTGATAGAAATTCTCATAATAATAATTGGTTTTTTGGGGAAAGGAAATGGCGCAGTATCTGTCTCATATATCGTTGGACACCTGAACCGCGCCGTAAGGGAAGGGACAAGGGAGGGAGTGAAAGAAGAAGGGAAGAAGGAGGTGCCGTAGTGGAGGGCTCCGGAATAATTTCGACCACCTGGGTATCTTTAACGTGCACTGACATCGCACAGCACACGGGCGCCTTAGCGTTTTTCCTCCATAAAAACGCAGCCGCCGCGGTCGGGTTCGAACCCGGGAACTCCGGATCAGTAGTCGAGCGCCCTAACCACTGAGCCACCGCGGCGGGTTGAGAAATTCTCATTAATTTCAGAAATCTGCACATCACGAATTTCTGTAATAGGTTCACGTTAAATATATTACCAGGGTTAACTAAGTAAATTCGCACAATGTGAGCTTCTCTACTAAGGATTTTTAAGAGACTTTGCGTCCATTTCTGTTAGGGATGGTCCCGTCATCCAACGCTCTGGTGCACTGCGCAGACACACGTGACACTCGAAAAAGGGTCAATGACTCCGCGATTATGACACACCAGAATCGCATATGTAATACTGGCGGCGCACGGAGGCTGTGTCGCCTACGCTCCGGCGGGGACGCACCCCTATAGAGCTAATGGAAACTGGAAATGAACGCTCCCGACTATCGGGACAGGGAGAAAACGCAACACTGAGTCTATTTCGCGCAGCCATTAGCCAAAAGAAACGTCATTACAAACTCCCATAGATCATGCGAGGCGCAATAAGTTGCGGCGTGTTGTGCAATTCGCATGCAAGTACATAGCGGCGCCTCTATATGCAGGCCTGGCGGGGAGACCGGCTTTCTTAATTTCCTCGTCAAGGATTCGAGAGCCACACTGGGGGGCACGGTGCCCTCAAACGTGTGTGCCGATGCGTTATCGCCTACATATGCACGCAGCCGTTCATTACACGTTCGTTTCCAATAGGGAGGAAAAATAAGAAGTTGGTGGGTTTCGCGAAAACCCCCGCCGCTCCCACGGTTCTTCTATGCTACTGTAGCGTCGCTTTAATCTTTCGCCATCTATACGCGTGTTCCAGCGGCCGCCACTGAAGCAAGGGTCGTTATACCAGGTATGTTTGCTGTATTTATTATTTAGTTATTTATTTACCCACAGCGCCACATGGGGAGGGGGGGGGGGGTGGTAGGTTGTACTAAACAAGGAAATATTGCGAGTGCAGCCACAGTGACGATGCAAACACTCCATTGTCAGTAATATTAACAAGAAACGAAGATAAAGCATTTAATTCTCGAACATTGCGAGGAAAGAACATCTTGAACAAATCGGCCCTTGACCTGATTCGCGCACTTTATGGCTATGATAAACCCGTTCGGATCTGTAGTGTGGATGGAAAATGTGCTTCTCTCCAGGAATAGCAATTCTATTGTAATATATACGAGTAATATGAAAAATTTAAGCTTTAGCTTTCTCCTCCTCGCTTCAAAAGCTTTGCTTGCTAGCTTGTTTCTTTGTTTGTTCCTTGTGTATATAACGAGGAGTATACCGGATGTTTTACTTAAGACGGTGTGCTATTTTTAAAAATGGTCTTTTCGAGTTTGAACAAAGACCACCATCGTCGCCAAATATCAAGACCAGATCTCACAAATGATTTGCGAGGCTTTTAACATACACGAATACGTGCAGTGACGGCTGTGTCAGCCAGCCGTCGGTAGCTCTGATCCCGCAAGAACCTGCTTATCGTGATTTGACACTGCCTGATTGCTGATATTCACTGATATCTTTGATCCTTACTGCATCGGCTCGCCATGTCTCTTTCATATTGCTGCCTTCCCTGCAGCAATAAATCCGTTGGTTGCTAGTAAGCGCATGTGTCGTCCCGTCTGTTTATTAGCGCTGCTCAGTCGTTTCCATTTACCAAAACTTCTTGCATTTCCTTAAAAAGCTTTTAATAGACTCTATAATGCCGATAATAATTTCCAAGCAGTCAGTTGGTGTTTGTATCGAGCAGCATCGCCGAAATTAAACGATGATCAAGCGTCAAGAACTAACCCCATCAAGCAAGAAAAGCAGCGGGGACCAAGCATATATGCGGGCGTTACAGAACGCACGATGCAGGTTGCTCGTGCTCGAGCTGCCGGAGCACTTCTTCAGGAAGACACGACTAGGAGGGAAAAATTAAAGGCAGAGCTAAAAACCCATTTCGAGCATACTGCATTGATTTCACATTAATTTTGTGTCATTTTATCCCTATACCTCAATACCTGAATGAATGCTTACGAAATATGTATGCCAGGAGTAAAACTATGGACATTATTACAAATATACCAAGAATACCACTTTCACCCGCTTGCTATATTTCAAACACGTTGGTTGGTTGTGAAACTTTATTTCCAGCGGATATAGAGGAGCGACACTAAGTTGCCCCCCGCTTAAACGGCGGCTACTATCCCTTGGGCAGCGGCGGCGTCTTCGGCCAGCTGGAGGAGCTTGATCTGTATCCCCGGGTCGGGGCTGAGCAATAGAGCCTCCCAATGAGCAGAGTCGGTAATGAAGTGACTCGCGGGTAGTTAAAAGAATTGGCAGTGGCTTAGCTCCGCTATGCCAGGATATACGCAGCGGGAGGTACGTTTCCCTGGCTGAGCTTGTTCTGGTAATGCCAAACGCAAAGTGTCATACATTGGATTACTCACTGGTGTCAACTCCTTTTGGTGCCACAGTCTGTTGCACACGCTACAAATGTGTCAAAACGTATTGTTCACAAAGTCTGCTTCAAATGTCCGGGTCGCAGATGCACTCTCGGAAACTCGAATGGTGTGATCAGTCACACGACGGGCCTTCACAATCCCCTTCAGTTGGTTCCCGTTGTCTGACGCCTTCCATAGACTCCATCTCGGCGGCTATGCGGCGTCCATTACGCTCGGCAGTCTCGCGTCTCCGTTTGGCAAGGGGTTCCTCTCTGTTCGGGTGTCTCCGCTGCTCTCGTCGCCTTCTGACGCTCATTTTCTGTTGAGTAGCCGACTGCCAGGCGACAACCTCAGGATCAGAAGAGTTATTGTTGTTTTGTCCATACCGCCGTTTAGCAGCGGCTGGACTCTCATTCTGTGCATCCATAACAAGCGTTGCGATACAGCCGCCGATTACATCTCCGCCTTTTATAGGCAATGCTGCGCATGGGACGCTCCAATCCACGGCTCGAAATGGGCCAGTCACTGCTGGCTAAGCGGTGGAAATCACTTCACTTCATTACATCTTGGCGACATCTGCACCTTCCGTTGCCGTATACTTGCAATGCGTATACGCACACTATAACTCCATATTCTCTACGAGGGCGCACAAACACCACAAACCCAAATATCTCCCACGTTGACACCGCTGCATAGTCCCGCCACGTCCACCTCTAAACAGGTATACGGTAAGCTAATGAACACGAGTAGACGAACCGGTACAAGAGCAAGTTCTACAGAAAAAATATTTCTGCATTTCCGAGCAATCCTTAGCAAACATGTCGCCATTATAGCATTCCGCTAGTTGCATTAGTGTTTATATGCATTTTAGTTTACTCTTTTTGGACTCTCTGCGAGGCTGCGGCATCAACAGCGCAAATCGTCCATCCGCCGAGCCGGGTGCTCAGCGTCGGTTGTGCCTCTTCCCGGCAGGCGGCGGCGCTTAATAATAATAATAATAATAATTGGTTTTTGGTGGAAAGGAAATGGCGCAGTATCTGTCTCATATATCGTTGGACACCTGAACCCACGCCGTAAGGGAAGGGATAAAGGAGGGAGTGAAAGAAGAGAGGAACAAATAGGTCCGTAGTGGAGGGCTCCGGAATAATTTCGACCACCTGGGGATCTTTAACGTGCACTGACATCGCACAGCACACGGGCGCCTTAGCGTTTTTCCTCCATAAAAACGCAGCCGCCGCGGTCGGGTTCGAACCCGGGAACTCCGGATCAGTAGTCGAGCGCGTCCCCGCCGCGGTGGCTCAGTGGTTAGGGCGCTCGACTACTGATCCGGAGTTCCCGGGTTCGAACCCGACCGCGGCGGCTGCGTTTTTATGGAGGAAAAACGCTAAGGCGCCCGTGTGCTGTGCGATGTCAGTGCACGTTAAAGATCCCCAGGTGGTCGAAATTATTCCGGAGTCCTCCACTACGGCACCTCTCTCTTCCTTTCTTCTTTCACTCCCTCCTTTACCCATCCCTTACGGCGCGGTTCAGGTGTCCAACGATATATGAGACAGATACTGCGCCATTTCCTTTCCCCCCCAAGAACCAATTATTATTATTATTAGTCGAGCGCCCTAACCACTGAGCCACCGCGTCGGGTCAGGCGGCGCTTGTCCAATTTGGCGTTGAAAATGAAACTGAAAATTGGTTTTTGTGGAAAGGAAATGGCGCAGTGTCTCTCAAACATCGGCGGACACCTCAACCGCGCCATAAGGGAAGGCATAAAGGAGGCAGTGAAAGAAGAAATGAAGAGGTGCCCTAAGAGGTGCCCTAGTGGGGGGCTCCGGAATAATTTCGACCACCTGTGGATCTTTAACGTGCACTGATATCGCACAGCACACGGGCGCCATTAGCGTTTCGCCTCCATCGAAACGCGGTCGGGTTCAAACCCGGTTACTCCGGATCAGTAGCCGAGCGCTCTAACCACTGAGCCATCACTGCGGGGTGTAGAAAATTGGTTTTAAGGGAAAGAAAATTACGCCTGCGTCACATACCTCGCTGGACACCCGAATCGCGCCGTAAAGGAAGGAAAGTGAAATAAAGATGGTTTTAAGAAAATTACGCCTATCTCGAATATCTCGGCGGACACTGGAACCGCGCCGTAAGCGAAGGAAAATGAGTTTGTTTTAAGAAAATGAAATTACACCTTTCTCACATTGCGCCATTTCCTTTCCCCAGAAAAACAATTTCTTTTTCAATTTGGTTTCCTGAAATTGTGTGCAGGGTTTGCACGTCGTTTGCAACCGGATTTGGTTTGTTATCTCCGCATACAACGAGCAATAATACAGTTGTAAATATCATCGAAGCTATATTAAATATATACTGTCTTGTGTGAGCGCCTTTAACGTCGTTTCGAAGAAAGCACGATATTTAACAAGTCGCTCGACCACAAATGTAGCCAAGGTGATGCAGCTTTTCTGTTTCGACCAGGCTTAACCAGCGCTAATCCACCAACTATTTTTTAACGGAAGTGCCCCTCTGGGAGGGCTCTGCAGTCGTGGCCCCGGAACTAATGGTCCCAAAACATACGCAGCGCCACACCGCTTTCGCCTCATGGCACGCAGAGGCCACAGATGCATCAGCAACCGACGTCGAGCACGTGTACTGCATGCGACGGAGCAGTTGACACTCCCGGCAGGAGAACTGCCCTCAATCCAGGGCTCCAATGGGCCAGTGTCTGCTGGCCAAGTGTGGCGGCAAATAACTCGAATCACTTCACTCTATTACGTCTTCGTGACATCTGCTATTTCGTTGCCGTAAACGTGCAAGGCGTATATGCACGCCATAGCTCCGTTACGTATACGAGAGAACGCAAACACCACAAGCTCACATATCACATATCGCTCATTGGCACCGCTGCATATCCCAACCACGTTCACCTCTAAACAGGCATACGGTATGCTAATCCACACGCGTAGACGAACCGGCGCAAGTGCAAGTTCTACAAAAAAAATATTTCCGTATTTCCGAGCAATACTTAGCGAACATGTCGCCAATATAGCATTCCGCCAGTTGCATTAGACTTTATATCCAGTTTAGTTGACACTTTCTGGAGTCTCAGCGAGGCTGCGGCGTCAACACCGCAACTCGTCCATTCGCCGAGCGTTTGGTTAGCTTCGCTCCAAACGGGCGCTGCATTCGACAGTGTATAGTATATATACAGGGTGTCCCAGCTAACTTGGACCAAGATTTGAAAAAAACCTAAGCGTTCTTCAGAAATCCCGTGGATGTTGTTAAGCTTTATACAAAGTTACAGTACCATTTTTTATCATCCTACTTGAATAATCATTCGAGATAAATTAACTTTTAAAATGTAGCTTGAAATCTTCAGGCGTCAATAGGAAAGTTGAGGAGCTCCACAAATATTGCCCAACCCAGGCACTACCAACGAGATAGACTTAGCGTGGCCGTTTTAAATCGGGAAAAACGAAAGCCCGCTGAGTTTAAAACATACCACGTGACAGCGCGCTCCGCGCGCCCGAATGCCCCGCGATTACAGCGCTCTCATTCGTGCTTTGCAAAAAACATCGCTCGCTTCGCTCATTTCGTGCTGCACACGACAGATCTTCGCGTCGTAGTTGGTTGCAAGATAAGCGCCAGTGGGTTCGGGCGGCAGTTCAAAGAAAGCCGGCTCCCGTTTCGCGGCGATAATTGCGCTATCACGCTAGCAGAATGCACAATGCGTCGCCAGCCGCCGCCGGTGACGTCAGAGCCGAGCAAAAATAGAAACCCTTTCTCGGAAACGAAGAGAAGGCGCGGCGCTGGTGATGTTTTTTTACACATCACGGAGGAGAGCGCTGTAATCGCGGCGCATTCGGGCGCACGGAGCGCGCTGTCACGTGGTAATTTTTAAACTCCGCGGGCTTTAGTTTTTCCCGAATAAAAATGGCCACGCTAAAGCTATGTCGTTGGTAGTGCCTGGGTTGGGCAATATTTGTGGAGCTCCTCAACTTTCCTATTGACGCCTGAAGATTTCAAGCTACATTTTAAGAGTTTATTAATTCATCTCGAATGATTATTCAAGTAGGATGATCAAAAAAATGGTATTGTAACTTTAGATAAACCTTGACAACATCCAGGCGATTTCAGTTCTGGGGAACGCTTAGGCTTTTTTCAAATTTTGGTCCAAGTTAGCAGGGACACAATGTGTGTGTGTGTGTGTGTGTGTGTGTGTGTGTGTGTGTGTGTGTGTGTGTGTGTGTGTGTGTGTGTGTGTGTGTGTGTGTGTGTGTGTGTGTGTGTGTGTGTGTGTGTGTGTGTGTGTGTGTGTGTGTGTGTGTGTGTGTGTGTGTGTGTGTGTGTGTGTGTGTGTGTGTGTGTGTGTGTGTGTGTGTGTGTGTGTGTGTGTGTGTGTGTGTGTGTGTGCGTGCGTGCGTGCGTGCGCGCGCGCGCGTGCGCGTTCGCGTGCGTGTGCGTGCGTGTGTGTCGCGAACACTCGGAAATTCGAATTTTGACTACAGATAAATCAGCTTCTACAAATCGCATTAAAAAACATTTCTTGCTGGACAGTATTCGCGAAGAGGCGTGCTTTAGCATCCGAGCCATACTGGAGCTTTATTAGAGCCCCTTTCAGAGCCACTTTAAGGTCAAACTTGCGGCCCGCTGACGGCTCGAAAAGCTGGCGTAGTGAAGGTTCTCGCTTCAAAACCAATTTTCCAAAAACAATTCTCTCAATTAAAAAAAAGAAATTAATTTTGCCTCCAACCGTCACGGTAACTCAGGGGTAAGGCCGCTCGGCTACTGATCCAGAGTGCCCGGGTTCGAACCCGACCCCGCGTTTCAATGGAGGCGAAACGCCATTTCCTTCCCCCCCCCCCCCCCCCCCCAAAAAAAAAGACAATTTTCAATTTCAAACACAAAGGTCCCCGTGTGCTTTGCGATGTCAGTGCATGTTAAAGATACCCAAATGGTTGAAATTGTTCCGCAGCCCTCCACTACGACCCCTTTTTCTTCCTTATTTCAGTCCCGCCTTTATCCCTGCCCTTAGGGGCGCGGTTCAGGTGTAAGCCGAGATGTGAGACAGATACTGTGCCTTTTCCTTTCCCCAAAAGCCAATTTTGTTTATTTAATTTTTCCCCATTACGGTGCTGCTTTGTTAATTCTTTCACTCCCTCCTCCCTACCTTCCCTCGCGGCGTGGTTGAGGTGGCGACCGAGAAGTGACAGTTGCTGCGCCATTTCCTTTCCACAAAAAAATAGCTGTGGTTCAATCCGGCTGAAACTAGAAAGACGAGCGAAAGCTCTGTTACGCTGAGCACACGCCACAAGCTTTTATATAACTTTGATCAGTTTATGTCACAGACCTGGTACGATGGAGTTTTTTTACTATTAACTGGAGGGAAAGCTGGCGCCCCGCCTATGGGCGTTTGCATGGAGCTTCCTCGAGACCACCTGTACCACCATGGGCTTCTCTAAGCATCATGGGGCGGAGAGCTACCGACTGCAGAACTGCAACTTTCGCCCAAAAAATAATGAAGAACAAACGTTTTTCGATAATCAGGAATTTCCTATCATTCGATATCCTGTCTATAAATTGTAACAAACGAGCAGAAAAGCATGTAAATGCAAAGTTTACTCAAAATAAGCGATGGCTTGCTCTCCTATTGGCCAAGCAATGCAGACCACGAAAGCCAATATTTCGTGCTTAACAGGCGCACTTTTAAAAAGAATTGTTTTTGAAAAAAAAAATGTTGCCGCTTCAACATTTTAAAAGGTTTTTCCACAGCATTTCGGAAAACAAAAACCTTTTATTGGCGTCATGTGCTGTTGCGTTTTCGCTACTATGGCTTTTGCACACTACTTTTACATCGAAGTCATCTGCGCGCGGAGCGCCCCGTGGACACAGAATGGGACATCTTAGTAACGCCACTGTGTGTTCCTGAAAAAAAAACCTACTGTCCCGCACCAAGTAGCTCATCGCCCCATGATGCTTTGCGCGCCCATGGAGGGTCAGGTGCAGCGCCGCCAGCTTTCCCTCTAGTTAATAGTAAGAAACTCTATGCCTGGAACAATTGATCCCCACGCTCTGCCAGTGCGCTCATTGTTGTGTAGCCTTGGAGCAGAGCGGCTATCTCTGGACTGACTCGTGGTGTCAGGGCACGTATTTCCCCTTTCTTCCACCCTTTGTGTTGTGCTATCAATATTGTATTTATCTCCGTCTCAGATTTTAGCAAACCTGTTAACGATTCGTACTAAAAATCATAGCGAAATTTTCTAAACGAGAGAGAACAAATGTTCCGACCGCCATTGAAAAGAATCATAAGAAATGGTTGCTTGCTTCGGGCTAATGCAGTTCCTACGTTCTGGTACTGGGGCTGTTAGATCTTTCCTCAAGAGGTATGAGACACCTTGTGATCTTCTGACATTAAGCACTGAGAATAAGATTTCCACGCTGTTGTGCAACGCTTGCAGTACCATGACAGCGCGGGTTTTATCAGGCACCCAGCTTTTGTTTCAAAAGGCGATTTGTCTGAACTAATAAGGGCCTATATAAGTTAAGAAGCTCTGCCGAGACAAATAACAAACGGGCACATTTCAAGCAAGAAGAGTTTTATACGTGAATGCGCCTCTAACCGCGGGCGTTATTACGGAATGTGTGGGGATAACGTGCTTTGTTATCGAGGGGAGAGAAGAATGATATAATGATTTCATTTGAATGTTTTCATTGCGATTATTTTAGCATTTAGAATGCCCCAAATGCACTTGGTGTCGCTGGAATCGGACAGAGACGGGCGGATCGCAAGAATCCTGTAGGCGAAAAGATTGGCATCAGAGCGATTTTACATTCACTGCTTAGGAAGAAACTTGTGAGCGCAAGGCACGGTTAAATGCTCCGAGAGGACATTGGGCTAAAGCTTTCTACTTGTACGAATTATTACTCGTAGAAATATATACTCATATTTAGAGTATCACGTGGTTAGTAAAATATGAGGCGGAAAACACAAAAGGGCGCTACTTTTTGAGTTCAAAGTCAAGCAACAGTGACTGTCAAACCTTTTCCGTTTGTTTTCTGCAGAGAAGCATAGCAAACTGACAGTCACTGCCTCTCGCTTTCCTTATCTTCTGGTTTTGTCATTCAAACGCTGCACAGGAATCTTGCTGGTCAACGTCACTGATTTAAATTATCTTCAAAGCGTATATGTGTCAGCCGTCTACCACTCGCCTTCCACGCATGCCGTATCAAACCCCAGACAGCGACTTCATTGTCTCTGATTTATTATGTTAACCCTTAGAGGAAACAAACACTGGTTCACGCAAGCCTGCCACCATCAACGAGTTTACCGTGACACTTTAAAGTAAGCGCGATATCACATGGGCTGACCGCGGAGTCGTTCGTAACGCCGTCATGGTGAATCAATTAAGGCGCCCCCTCTTGACAGTATAAAAAAACCCCAAACTCACCAAACGTTCGAAGCAGTCGTGTAGCATATTGTCGCGGCAGGTGGAGTCCGCGTAGACGCAAGGCAGAGCTTATTCTGGCGAGCGCACGTACCCGCAAAAGAAGCGAAGCAACTCGGTAGCGGCGACTGAAAAGCGCGCTCGGCCGGCGTCCCAGTCGGAATGGCTGGTGGTACAGGCACGCTCAACCGCAAGCCCCGAAAAGGTCCCGTATCTTCGTGAGCGCCCCTTTCGGTTGCTAGAGACAAGGGACCGTATACTATAGAAGCAGGTCTTCAGCGCGCCACGGAACGACCACGGAGTAGTCACAGCGGCGCACGCGTGTAGTCATCTTTAGCTGCAGCGTCAGCGCTGGGCGATAAGCGGGAGTACGCGCACGGCTGCACCTCGCCAATGGCATGTCTCCTCCTTTCCCGCGATTGAAATACTCTCGTTGCACTGATATCTGAGTCACCCGCCACGGTGACTCAGTGGTTAGAGCGCTCGGCTGGCTCGGGTCCGAGGCCGGCCGCGGTTACCACTCGTCCACGGAGGCGAAGCCGAAAAGGCACCCCTGTGTTTTGGGGTGTCACTGCACGTTGAAGACAGCAGGTGGTCGAAATTATTCCGGAGGCATCCACTGGTGCGCCTTACCTTCTTCCACGTATACACTCTCCCTTCCCTCACGGCATCCGTGGCTCCGAAGCGCTTCGCCACCGTTCACCGCGCTTGAGGCTGAAGGTAACTCATGGTTCCATACCCGGCTTGCATGTAGTACATTCGAGTAACGGCAAGTGGGAGCGCTTGACCGGAAATTGGCAGTACAAAAATAAAGCTGCGAGGCGCCGATAAAGAACACCGTTTAAAAACCAAAGCTGAGAAAGCTCGCAGCAAAACGATTATGATGAAAATATATATTTAAGTACAGGACGAGGATGGGGAAGAGGAGGGTGTTGTCCTAAGTACGGGACTCCGTTGGCGTAAGCTGGTGTCCCTGCTCGTTCGATAAGATGGCGCTGACATTTTTCTTACGAGCTATAGACAGTGCCGCCTCCAACCCCTCCCGCGTTGCTTAAATTATAATACTGTTACGTGACGGCGAATACTGATCCGGAGTTCCCGGGTTCGAACCCGACCGCGGCGGCTGCGTTCTTATGGAGGAAAAACGCTAAAGTGTGCTGTACGATGTCAGCGCACGTTAAAGATCCCCAGGTGGTAGAAATTATTCCGGAGCCCTCCACTAAGGCACCTCTTTCTTCCTTCACCCCCTCCTTTATCCCTTCCACCGCCGCGGTGATTGAGTGGTTATGGCGCTCGGCTGCTGGCCCGAAAGACGCGGGTTCGATCCCGGCCGCAACGTTCGAATTTCGATGGAGGCGGAATTCTAGAGGCCCGTGTACCGTGTGATGCCAGTGCACGTTAAAGAACCCCAGGTGGTCCCAATTCCCGGAGCCCTTCGCTACGGCGTCTCTCATAGCCTGAGTCGCTTTGAGACGTTAAACCCCCATAAACCAAATCGAACCTTTATCCCTTCCCTTACGGCGCGGTTGAGGTGTCGAACGATATATGAGACAGATACTGCGCCATTACCTTTCCCTCAAAACCGATTATTATTACGTGACGGCAAGTCGAAGAACTAGACGTAATGACAGATGGCGATGATATAATTTAATGGCTGCGGGCCTAGCACGAGCGCTCCTGGCCGCGCCACTGCCCGCTTCACCGCCTTGTAGTCCGTGACAATACCAGTGACTTACGATATGATACTTTCCCGTTGTCTCAAGTTGGGTGTATTAATATCAGAATGCCTATCTTAGAACACTTGGAGTTTACCGTTATGACCTTCTACGGCGCCGTTTGCTCGAGAGAAAGTCAGGGGCGGATTTATGGTCCACCCTTGGAGGGGGCTGCCCGGGAGTGTGGTCCCATTCGCACCACGCATTTTTTTTTTTGAGCAAGAAAAATAAAGTGTAGCATGTTTTCCTGCGCAGAGTATCATGTAGCGGGGGGGGGGGGGGGGGGGGTAAATCCGCCCATGAAGAAAGTGCCTAATTTATCGCCGTAAAGATGCAGACTCTAAGCCCTGGTACGCTCAGAAACTGCTTTTTCTACCGCTTTAACTACAGCCGCAGCGAGCAAGAGTCCATGTGGACTCTTGCTTCTTCCTTGCACTTCAGAAGTCGCAGTGTTTTGCTTATACGCGCACGCGCATACAGTTTCGAAAAATAGCTGGTGGTTTAGCATCCCAGGCGGTCGAAATTATTTCGGAGCCCTCCCCTGCAGCACCTCTTCCTCCTTTCACTCCTGCCTTCCTCCCTTCCCTTACGGCGTGGTTCGGGTGCCCACCGAGATACATTACCTTTCCTCAAAAACCAATTTTGAATTTTAGCATTGCTAAGAAACGAATATTCTGCGCGGTTTTGTGCAGATGGACACACCGCCGCGTACCTACTTCAAAACTCATTGAGGTGTCCACTTATCCAGTGAGGCAGTCTTTCCTTTCCTCAAAATCAACGAAGTCTAAATCCCGCTGGTTTTGAAAATCGGAAAAGCCCATAAACCCGCCGTGGTGGCTCAGTGGTGAGGGCGCTCGGCTACTGATCCGGAGTTCCCGGATCCGAACCCGACCGCGGCGGCTGCGCTTTCATGGAGGCAGAACGTTAAGGCGCCCGTGTGCTGCGATGTCAGTGCACGTTAAAGATCCCCAGGTGGTCGAAATTATTCCGGAGCCCTCCACTACGGCACCTCTCTCTTCCTTTCTTCTTTCACTCTCTCCTTTATCCCTTCCCTTATGGCGCGGTTGAGGTGTCCAGCGATATGAGACAGATACTGCGGCATTTCCTTTCCCCAAAACCAATTATTATTATTATTATTATTATTATTATTATTATTATTATTATTATTATTATTATTATTATTATGTTTATAAAAGCCCATAACTGCCACGATTTTTAGGTGGACGCCCCCGCCACTTCCCAGCGCGATCGGGGTGTCGACTGACCTAGTGAGCCAGTTACACTTGCTACTCAGAGGCTTCACATAAAGCCGCCGCGGTGGCTGAGTGGTTATGGAGCTCGGCTGCTGGCCCGAAAGACGCGGGTTCGCTCCCGGCCGCGGCGGTCGAATGTCGATGGAGGCGAAATTCTAGAGGCTCGTGTACTGTGCGATGTCAGTGCACGTTAAAGAACCCCAGGTGGTCGAAATTCCCGGAGCCCTTCACTACGGCGTCTCTCATAGGCTTAGTCGCTTTGGGACATTAAACCCCCATAAACTAAACTAAACTAAGCTTCACATAAACCGCTGAAACCAGGGGGATGCGGCTAGAAGTGCTTTCACACTAAAAAAAAACCGCAAGGAGTGCTTCCTTCTTTCGTTTACCCACATCCCGTTATCGACCTCATTCACCGGGCCGCATCGTGATTGTTGCGATCCGACATACAGCACCGTTATCACTGTTGTTAATGTTCAGCGCCGCGCACGTCTACCTGGGTCGAAGCTTCCCAGTGCAAGCATATGCAAGACTCCGCATCCCCTCTCCACCAGAAACGCCAGCTCTGTGGCGGCGACGGCAGCCCGGGGAGCCCGCCGCAACAACCGCATTCCCGGCGGCGTGTTCCGGTCGTGAGCTTCGTGTCTTCGCAGCGGGAGACCGGGCGCGACAGGCGTGCACCGCGCACGCCACGCGAGAAGACGCGCTGACGCGAGGTCCCCTCGCTGGAGGGCCTCTCTTTTTGAGCACCCCCGTACCCTTCCTTCATTATTTTCTATGTCCCCGCTTCTTTTCCCTGGGTGTATGCGCTTGTCTCTTTCTCCGTCGTGTTTCCCTGCGCGTTTCCCTTCTGTCGGCGTTCGGCCGACGCGATCGAACGGTCCGAACAAGGCCGCCGAAGAAGGCTTCGAGTAGCAGCTCCTTCTCGTAGTGGCCGTGACGCGATTGCTGGCTGGCTTTCAGTTGAGGGCTCTCTCTGATGTGACAAGTCGCCAAACTTTTATCCCCAATGAAAAAAAAAAAATTGTAGGTCATCATTTATATTGAAGCGGAGGAAATACGACATCATTTCCTATTTTTCTTTTATTCGCCAATCTATTTAAATTTTGATTCTACTCTTATTCCGTTTCTATTCGCAATCACTTCTTTCATTCATTTTTGCTGCGTCATTCTTAGTCCGGCTTTTTCCCCTCTCCCCCTACAAGGGGCAGGGAAGCGGCTGAAGGTGGCAGTTGGAGACAGGCAAATCCTATCAAACGCCACCTAGCAGGTGAAGGCTTCACACCGGCGCTGACTTCGGACAGTTTTCGCCTTCATGACGCTCCTAATGGTTCGCATTAAAAAAAGAAGAAGCTGTAGGGTAACATAAGGAGACGAAGGACAAAGTAACGGACAGCGCAATAGCTTTTTTCTTATGAACCATGTACCGACCAGAAAACAAGCCATGCTTTTACCGCTCTTCCAGAGCAAGGAAAAACAGTGATAGCCCTCCTTTACCCCTTCCCTTACGGTGCGGTTGAGGTGTCCGCCGAGATGTGAGAAAGATAACCGCCGCGGTGGCGCAGTGGAGAGGGCGCTCGGCTACTGATCTGGAGTTCTCGGGTTCGAACCAGACCGCGGCGGCTGCGTTTTTATGGAGGCAAAACGCTAAGGCGCCCGTGTGCTGTGCGATGTCAGTGCACGTTAAAAATCCCCAGGTGGTCGAAATTATTCCGGAGCCCTCCACTACGGTACCTCTTTCTTCCTTTCTTCTTTCACTCCCTTCTTTATTCCTTCCCTTACGGCGCGGTTCAGGTGTCCAACGATATACGAGACAGATACTGCGCCATTTCCTTTCCCCAAAACCAATTATTAATTATTACTGCGCCATTTCCTTTGCCCAACAACCAAACAACCAACCCTACAAAATCCCAGCCCCTGCCCACCGCCAGTGTATTCATTACCAGGCCCTTCTGACCACATGACCGCTAAACTTCTAGAGCGCCTGACGAGCGGCGGTGGGTCAGTGGTTATGAAGTTCAGCTGCTGAGCTTAAGGACGCGGGATCGAATCCTGATCTCAAGAGTCACATTTCGATGGCGGCGAAATGCAAAAGACGGCCGTGTGCTGTCGATGCCAGCCCCCATTACAGAACTCCAGGTGGTGGAAGTTATACGGAGACTTCCGCTATGGCATCCCTCATAGCTCACGGGCAGCTTCGGACCGTTACACCGCACCATACCGTACTGTACCTTACGTTACCGTACCATACCTTACCGTACCTTATCATACCGTATTGTACCATACCATGCCGTGACCTACCCCCATACCATACCATACTTTATTATACAACGCCGTACCATACCATACCGCACTGCACCTTAAGACATTCTTCCCCTCTATCGCAAAAGCTACTGAGGTACCTCTGGCCTTGAATTGTCGAACATTGTAGTACAATGAGGAGAGTAAAATCTGGCTATGCACAGACATGAAAAATGATATGCTGGGCAGCTTTTGCATGATGAGTGCGTACCGAGAACGTGTAATGAAACACAAAAATGATTGTGACTTTTTATGGCGCAAGGGAATCTGGGGCCAAAGAGCGCCACTGCACAAGGTGTTTTAGTGTTCTCAAGGTGGAGTCAAAGCGCCATTTCCCAAGCATTTCACCCTAAAGGAGCCGATCACCAGGCCAGGGGAAAGCTTGTACACCTATTTTATCACCGGTGGGCAGCCGGCGGCACTTGGGACCGAACCCCGCACTCCCGCGTGCGAGGCGGGTGCTCAAACCACTAGGCCACCGCTGCAGTCTCAAACACAAAAATTGGCAGTGGCTTAGCTCGGCTAGGCCAGGATATACGTAGCGGAAGCTAAGGCATAGCTTGGTTAGCCTTGGTTAATCTTGATTGCAAGTCCAGGTTAGTCTGGTTGGTTGTCTGGCTAGTTGTTGTCACGTGGATCGTTACGCGGTTGGTCACGTGACCAGTCACGTGGTTGGTCACGTGGGGCGGTGCGGTGGGAATGCGAGCACGGCGAAACTGCGAGTTCGTGGCCAGTGTAGCTTTCGCTACAAATATGACTATCATCACGCAATTTGCCGAGGAAAACCCGAGGCGTCTGCAGCTGCCGTTCAGGGAATACTGACTGCATGATTGCAGTTACGTGTTGGTGGACATACTTCGTTGTGTGCTGGTCATCAGTTCGCATGAGTCGCGAACCTGCACAAAGAGAAACTGACCACTCTTGTTCACGAAGCGATACCAACTTCTCGCATCAACTTTTCATAACTTTTAAAGTTTAATGCTGTTCTTTGATAAATACTAATGTGCCGTCTCTAAGCACGGGACTAATTTGCCATTTCTAAGTTTTGTTTGATCTATATAGTTTAGATCCCAAATAATGCTTTTTTGGAGGTTGCCTCCCACCACCTCCTCCTCCGCCTCCTCCTCCCTCTCATTATGTTCTGTGGACGCCCTTGATCGTGCACCTGTAGCTCTGAGCAGAAGTGACCTAGACTGTTCATTGCAAGTGAGGGCTCTTAAATTCCGTTGTAAAAAAAGGGTCTGTAACGCTCTAAAGGGCGCCCAACGAATAAATGGCTGGCAGCGCTAAATGACGCAGTTTCCAACCTAGCATAAACGCGATGTTATCTGGCGCGCTTGTTGTATTCACGTATATCTATTTTTGCACATAGTCGTGCATGTGTACCTGTTAGCGCTCAGCTATAATGTAGAACTAACTAGCCCCAACTACTGTGTTATATAAAGTTTGAAATTTCTAGGTCAGAAACTTCTATATGAACATAAGACCATGAAGTACAGTTTTTACTGTTTGATGTTCAAGCTTGAGGTAAGACCGTGCCCGGCTGCCGGCTACAATATATAAATTACTTATATTTGCGATATTTGCTTCCTGTGATTATATTATAGAGGCAAATAATTAAATAGCGAGGTATAATTCAATGACAAGAAGCACAGGAAATAAATGCACCATCAACTATACATACACAGGCAATCATTACGTGAGGATCATAGGGTACGAGAAGATCATACGGTACGCTCACCTATTAAGGATGAGTGGAATGCTCTAAATAGCAGTACAAAGCATCATAACTTGAATTGTAGTTTAAATTGCGCTGCTCACATATCAAGACGAATGAAAATTTTACAAGACAATATATTATTTTAACAGTTCAGCTACTGCAACCGTAAAGGGAGCTATGTTTACTATGCTTACGAAGCAGGTTCCCAGTCAACAAGTGTTTTTCAGGCCGCTGCGGTGGCTGAGTGGTTATGGCGCCCGGCTGCCGGCCCTAAAGACGCGGGCTCGATCTCGGCCGCGGCGGTTGAATTTCGATGGAGACGAAATTCTAGAGGCCCGTGTGCTGTGCGATGTCAGTGCACGTTAAAGAACCCCATGTGCTCGAAATTTCCGGAGCCCTTCACTACGGCGTCTCTGATAGCCTGAGTCGCTTTGAGACGTTAAACCCCCTTAAACTAAACCAAACAAGTGTTTTTCGTCAAACTCATGCGTTAAAGGGACGATTCAGATTGTGCCAAGGCGACTATCGCTTCAATGATATCACGTGTTCTTGCTCCTGGAAGCTAGCGTTGCATTTATGCTGACGCATTGCGGCAAAGCCAGAAAACGATGCGCGTGCGTCTGGGGCTGAGTGAAGGAAAACCAGGCTACTATACAGGGTGTCCAGGCTAACTTTAGCCAAGGGTTAAAAAATAAGATATTTTAGGTAGGCCAGAGAAACCACTTACATACAGCTACCAACCGGCTTGTGCATCTAGGCAATTTTTTGTGTTGCTATCCATTAAGTAGTAGTTAAGATAATTTTTCTAGATGCGTAAATATTGAGTTTAGACAGCAGATGTGAATAGCAAAGTTGAAGAGCCCCTTCAGAAACCCCTATTACATTTATTTTCGATAAAGAAAGCCACACGTTTATCTTTTTTCCGAGCACCAAAGAAAGCCCGCGAAATACAAACAAAAATCACGTGACGAGCGCATTCGCGCGCCACGATTGTGCTGCTCTCAATCCTGGCTTGAGTGCGCGGAATCAGCCGCTGGTATGGCGCGGCGACCCAATTGCGCCGGCATGCCGATATGTCGACGGTGGTTGCGACGCCCGCGCGAGCCAGTGTGCAAGCGTGACGCTGCACGTTGCACCGTTACGCTTGCTGACTGGCTCGCCCAGGCTAGTCACGTGATTTTTTTTTATTTCGCAGGCTTTTCTGGAGCTCGGAAAAAAGATACACGTGAAGCTTTCTTTGTCGCAAATAAATGGAATGGGGTGTTATGAAGGTGCCGTCCAACTTTGCTATTCAGATTTGCTGTCTAAAGTCAATATTTACGCATTTAGAAAAAAGTATTTAATTGATAATTAATTAATTGCAAAAATTGCTTATGATGCGCAAGCCGGTTGGTAGGTGTATGTAAGTGGTGTCCCTAGCCTACCTCAAATATTTTATCTTTTAACCCGTGGCTAAAGCTAGCCTGGACACCCTGTATATGACAAGCTTACTGCAGGGCCTACCCATCATACGCACTGCACTGGCGCTTTTGAGCGCATAAATGGCAAATGTCCACTCAGTAACAATCTAGAACGCATTTAGAACATTTAGAGCGTATTAAGGCACTGGAAGGTTTGAAACATTTTACAGCATTTAAAACATCCACAGCATTCCATACCCAGCTACTCTGGACAAAGGCATTCTTCAACGGGAAAGAGTTTACGAACGCAATTTATTAAAAAAGTTGTAAGATTCCACTATAACAATCAATACATCCGCAGATCTCCCCTTGACAGCCTTGCATTTTTTTTTTGCTATTAACGTATTTGCTATCGTCAAAAGCGTTCCGCATTGGTCCCCCATTAGATACAAGAAATGAAAAAAAACTTCAAAAGAATGATTTTGCTACGCATCAAAACAATGGACCATTACCTTCAATATTTACATAGTATCTTACAGTATCTTACATACGCCAATTTTCGAAAATTTTGTCCAAGAATGCTGGACTTGAGATGGTTCACAGCATAAAAAAATATTTGCAGATATGAGCACTTTAAGCATCACAATACTTCGAACATTTGCATCATTTAGAACACACGTATTTGTAAACCTCTGCGGCTTTAGAACATTTAGAATATATTTCTTTTCGAACGTATAGAGCATTCGTGCATTACAGCTGCAAACATTTGCAACAGACTCTTTGAAGCGTATGTAATTAAACACTTCGATGATCCAGTCCATGTTGGAATCGCACGACTGCCGCTCCACTCAGCGGCGCCCGATTGGTCGAATCGGCTCAACCTGACCGATGCTGTCGCGTTCGCGGTTTCATCGTCTAGCGGAACGCACACGCCGCGCTTCGGTCGCGCCGATGGAGGCGCGCAGCGGGGATGGATCGCGTATGCACCGCGCGATGGCTGACGGCCGTGCAGCGACATGCTGACCACACCGGCGGTTGGCGACCTCCCTCCTTCCTGCTGCTGCCTTAGTTCGCCGGGTACCTTTTTCTTTTTGCGTATACCTCTGCTTGTACCCTAAACAGCGGGGCCTGCGTCATCACCGACGGCGCGCTTTTGCCTTCTGAGCAAGGAAAGAGGCGTCGTAAGATGTGGGGTCAGGCTTATACGATGTGATGACCCAATACCTCGTCCCTTGACTACTGCTGTTGGCTCGTTTAACCTGTGTGTGCTTAAAGTCCTTCGGCGAGCCACTCGAAAACGATCTGTCATGAAAGAGAAATGCAACCTGTTGGTCATGAAATCCTAAGACAACGGGCGTACTTTTACAGTACTTTTACGACTGGATGCACCAACTATTTCGGTAATGAACGCTCAGCCTCGGCCCTCCGCCGCCCAGGAGTGCTCTGCTGTGCGACTCCCGCGCCGCCCTCAGCCGCCTGCAATCTAACGGCCGCGGTACCCCACTAGTGCGGGAAATTCGCTCGCGCATCGAGCGCCTCGCGCAGAGAGGTTGTGCCGTGCGTGCACAGTGGGTGCCCGGTCACTGCGGCATCGCCGGCAACGAAGAAGCTGACGACCTCGCGACCGCTGCACACCAACTACCTGCCAGCGATCTGCCCCTTGCGCTGGAGGACGTGCGTGCGTCCATTCACGACCATCTCCGAAAGCAGCACCCCGACCCACGCATCGCGGGAGGTGAGCGCATCGACAGTGTCACCGGCTGTCGCGCACTTACACGGTCGCAACGTGCAATGATCCTCCGCGCGCGCATTGGCTGCGTGTGACCCGGGGAACGACGGGTGCGTCACGGAATCGCGACGAGTGATGTGTGTGACGGATGCGGTGCAGTGGAAACACTAGAGCATCTGCTCCTTCGCTGCTCCGCGTTCGCCGATGCTCGTCGCGATATGCTCGCGGCCTATAGGGCGCAGGGCATACTACCAGACTCCATCAAGACGCTATTGTGGCCGCAGGGCAGTGCGCGCACTCGTGAGCGAACTTTGGTGAGCCTCTGTGCATTCCTCGAACACACGGGCTTGACGTCCCGTCTGTTCTCCGTCAGGTAGTTACACGCAGTGACCGAACGCTCCGCGAGTTCTACCTTGAACGATTAATAACTGGACGCCCCACTCCAGTTGTAACCTACACAGTGCTGTGCGCGTGTGTGATTTAATTCCTCTAAAATGAACTAATCACGCGCACAACCTGGACACATTACTTATTGTGTAAATAGTTTGTACATATTACTTCTCCCCCTGTCCTCTATTCCTGTCCCCTCACCTCTTTCATTTCATTTCTCCATTCTGCCTGCTGTCCTTTATTTCCGCTGCCCCAGCTCAGGTGCTTCAGTATCGATGGCAGATGCCGGGGCTAGCAAAAATCTTTTCCTTCCTTTTTACTATTATTTTTTAATAAAACCACTACCACCACCACGGTAAGTTGGTGCGTTGACCCCTATTTCAACACTTGAAATTCCTTTTACGCTTAGTACAATATAAGTGCAGCAAGCACAGTTGACTGTGACGAAGGCTGATGACGTCACTGGGTGTGTTCTTTGCATCTTTGCAAGCCTTTTATTTACAGAGAGCCATTTGCCGCATACTATACAGACCGACCAGCTTACTGTCCGTTGCCTACAAGGTATTTACAAAGGTAATCGCTAATAGAGTCAGGGCAACCTTAGACTTTAATCAACCAAATGATCAGGCAGGCTTTCGTAAAGGATATTCTACAATAGATCATATTCACACTATCAATCAGATGATAGAGAAATGTGCAGAATATAACCAACCCCTCTATATAACCTTCATTGATTACGAGAAAGCATTCGACTCAGTGGAAACCTCAGCAGCAATACAGGCATTGCGGAATCAGGGTGTAGATGAGCCTTATGTCAAAATACTGGAATATATATATATATATATATATATATATATATATATAACTGTACAGCTACCATAGTCCTCCATAAAGTCAGCAATAAAATTTCAATAAGGAAAGGTGTCAGACAAAAAGACACGATATCGCCAATGCTTCACCGCATGTTTACAGGAGGTATTCCGATCAATCATGAAAATCATGATCAATGAGTTAGACACAGAGCAGTACGGTGGGTCTAAAAACTAACATGCAGAAAACCAAAGTAATGTTCAACGGTCTAGCAAGGGGACAGCAGTTCACAATTGGCAACGAGGTGCTGGAAGTAGTAAATGAGTAGGTCTACTTAGGGCAGGTAGTGACAGCTGATCCGTATCATGAGAGGGAAATAACTAGAAGGATAGGAATGGGATGGAGCGCATATGGCAGGGTCTCTCAGATCATGAATAGCAGGTTACCAATATCCCTCAAGACAAAAGTGTACAACAGCTGTATCTTGGCGGTACTCACCTATGGGGCAGAAACGTGGAGGCTAACGAAAAGGGTTCAGCTTAAGTTAAGGACAACACAGCGAGCCATAGAAACGAAAATGTTAGGTGTAGCGTTAAGAGACCGGAAGCGGGCAGAGTGGGTGAGGGAACAAACGCGTGTAAATGACATCCTAGTCGAAACCAAGAGGAAGAAATGGGCTTGGGCAGGGCATGTACTGCGAAGGCAAGATAACCGCTGGTCCTAATGGTAACAGAGTGGATTCCAAGAGAAGGCAAGTGTAGCAGGGGGCAGCAGAAGGTTAGGTGGGCGGATGAAATTAGGAAGTTTGCAGGCATAGGGTGGGCGCAGCTGGCAAAGGAGAGGGTTAATTGGAGAAACATGGGAGAGGGCTTTGCTATACAGTGGGTGTAGTCAGGCTGATGATGATGATGGTTAATTCTAGACAAAGGCGTTGTGAAAACGACGCTGGAGTGCACAGCTATTTCGTAATAACCGTCACTTCGCTAAATGAGTACCCCTGCAGATTTGTCTGCACGATTTTCAAGGCAGACTACGACCACACAATTTGTAAAGGACGCGCAGTGATGCTGGTTGTGCTGGTAATGTGTGGACGATTTGGATCGTACTGAAGCAAATTTGAACGAGATCAGCGGTTTGTTTTGCTGTCGCTCCAAAAGCGCGCTGTCGATACCCCTTCACGCATGACCACAGGAGATAATCAACACAATGAGTGATGCTTTATGACGAATTGTAAGAGAAGGTCATGGATGTTGCTTAATATCGTGAATACGGTATGAGGAAGCAATTACAATAACAACGAATCGAATATTACGAAGGAATATTACGAGGATTGTTTGCTTTATGGTTTCAGTATGTAGATTGATGCTCGTGCTTTTCTTTCCGGTTGATTTTACGTGAATTTTTTATTTTACTTATTGTGTTCCATGATGCATAGCTTTTTCTGCATAGCTTTCCTGCCAGTGATGTTAATTTTAATGTATTATTTGAGCTTTATATTTTTAGCACTCAAGTATTTTTGCTGTTGTTTTTCTGAGCACTGTTATGTACATATATCTGTATCGCACGCCACGTTTTTCTGAGCACTGTTATGTACATATATCTGTATCGCACGCCCCTTCCAAAATGCCTCCCTGTGCAAGGTATCCTGAGGTGAATAAATAGATTTAATGTTGCAGCGTAATTTGTACGACGCCACTGTAGCTGCATACGAGCAAACATGAGCTTGTTTCTTATGTTTTATAAGGAACTGATAATGAGCAGAAACATCCATAGACGTGCCATGCACTGTATAAAGATCCAGTATTTTCGTAGGTGGGGCTAGGCTTTTTTCGTTTTCTATAGCCTACCGTGGCGAGGTGCTGGCCAAGGTCTTCACCGGAGGGTGCTGCTTCGTAGGTAGTTCGCATCTTTCTCCATCTGTCGTTCTCCCGTTTTATCGCTTTGCGGCCACCCTGTACGCAACCGACAGGCGCGTCCACGATATGCCATTGCTCTTGCTAAGCTAGATCTATGCGTACAGTCCAGTTCATCGAACACCTTCGACCATGACTCGGGTGTCGAGGGGGGACTGTTTTCGTGAAACACAATTTCACGGTGCATATACGCCCGCAGCGCAAGGTGCCGCCTTCATGCTGCACTCCTGTTCAGTTTTTGTTTATTAACTCCTTTGCTTTTTTCTCTATTTTTATTCTGCGGGCGAGGCGAGTTGCGGCGCGGTGCCACAGAGGAGTTCGGTCCTGTCGCTGTCCATGCCCGGGGAACGCCCCACTGATCCGCGTCGGAATGCGCGCTCCCCGGCGCCTCTCCCCGTTGGCGCACATCTTCCAAGGGGAGGAGAAAAGAGTGGCAGGGAGGGGGGGGGGGGGGCAGTACAAGATGCGACTACAGAACCTAACCATCTCCCCTACTTCGCGGTCACTGCTTCTTAAGTTGTGTTCAAGGAAAAATCAGCTGTTATCGGTTCTTGAACAGCGATTCAGAAGAAAGGGATTAAAGAAAGCGTGTCCAGATGTTAATAGAAATGAAGATAGACTGTGACAAAAATTTCGGTACAAAATAAACAATAATAATAATTGGTTTTTTTGGGGGGGAAAGGAAATGGCGCAGTATCTGTCTCATATATCGTTGGACACCTGAACCGCGCCGTAAGGGAAGGGATAAAGGAGGGAGTGAAAGAAGAAAGGAAGAAGAGGTGCCGTAGTGCAGGGCTCGGGAATAATTTCGACCACCTGGGTATCTTTAACGTGCACTGACATCGCACAGCACACGGGCGCCTTGGCGCCTTAGCCTTAGCCGCGGTCGGGTTCGAACCTGGGAACTCCGGATCAGTAGTCGAGCGCCCTAACCACTGAGCCACCGCGGCGGGCCACAAAATAAACATGTGAAAGCAGTTCCGTGAAAGGAGCAAGAAAAGGATGTGAAAAAAGACACTAGATGTACACCTCAACCGCGCCATGTGAACAGCCGTAGTAGGAGTCAGGTCCTCTAGCCGTGAGATCCACCAAGCATATCATGCACATATCAGATGAAAGCTGCACGGTATTAAATCAAGCATAATTTCGACCAAGATATTAGACTTAAAGCTTCCAGAATTGTTTTTAATTTAGATTTCACCGGCCATCACTATGCACAGAAGCATACCCTAATCATAGCGTTTTTTTTTTTTCTGAATGTTTTTATCCGCGATTTGTTACTTACCCACAACTCGCCTTCTGCAGTTTTGCCCGAGAACCATAAGGTCACTACTGTTCTTGTTGGAAGGAAAGGAAAAGACGCGTAATTTCTCTTTTTATATGAAATTTTAGGTGCTGCCCATTCCTCCAGAAAAATACAGCTGCTCAAGATATGTCCCTTCCCTTACGGCGCGGTTCAGGTGTCCAACGATATATGAGACAGATACTGCGCCATTTCCTTTCCCCCCAAAACCAATTATTATTATTAAGATATGTCCAGCTTGAGAATGCATGCGCAGCTTTACGTTTGGCCTGCCGCCTTATATGATCTGTGGAGAGCGCCTCTAGCACTATCGTGCTACGTCGAAATCGGTAGACATATGTAATACGTGACGCCATTGTCTCACAACCATCTTCGTGGCGCAGATGTAAGGCTATAGCATCACGAAGCTGGGAGGTTGTGCGTCCCATCGCTCAACCGGAAGGATATGTGGCCCAGGTTGGCTTCTCGCCATCTCAGGGTGGCGGGCCCGTGACTGCGGTGACTCAAGCCAGGGCAGGAACCCAGCAAAGTCGGGTGTAAGATCCGTAGTGGATGCGGCTGCGGGGGTGGATCTGACCCGTTGCGCCTGACAGGGTGACGCTTTAGTGGAGGCAGAGGCAGAGGCAGCAATATCCCATACGTCAGGTCGGGTTCCACACAGACCTTACAGTCTCGACAAACGAGGCACTTAACACTATTTTTGTTAATGATGTACCGGGCGGATTCTTTCGTCGGGGTAGGCACCGAAGGCAAAGCCCTCCGAGTGTTGTTTGGTGGCATGGAACTAGACGCGAAGGGGTCACACCGAACGCCTCCGCACTCCTCCTCCGGTGCTGTGAAGAGGAACCTGAAATTTAATCGTCGTAGTTGCCCTTTAAGGAGAAGCTCGTGCCCAGTCAATCTTTAATTTTATTTCTGCATGTATTTGCAGGTGTTTTCGCGTTAAAATCTCGACTGCTCATATTTTGAAAGGAACTTTGCATTCTGAACAAAAAGGAGAAAAAAGGGAGTAAGCTGCCCTCTAGCGCACTACCTTTTATGAGAGGGAGTGTGTTAGAGGACTACTACTCTTTTTTTTTTACTCCCATATAGGCATATCCGTGTCTAGAGTGTAGGAGGCTTCACTTCAATGGACGTCAGATTTCTCGGGGGTGATGGAGTAGCTGTCATTTTGCTCCAGAAGTATGAAATAGTGTTACTTCCTATTTTTAATAAATTCTTGTGCTCCAACATAGTCACTCGAACATTTTTCTCACACTCTGCAGAATAGGGAGAATACTATAAAGAAGTGCTCCGGAGTGGAAGAAGCATGGGACAAGACAGAAGAAAATCTAAACTCCGAAATAGTTGCTCTTTGCAGCATAATCGGCCGTCAATTGAAGTGGAAGTGTTCCTAGTAGAAGTACAGACAATACATTATTTTAACACTACCTTTCAAAGCCGTTTATTTCACGGAGATGAATCGGTACATTGTTTGTATTCAAAAATAAAAAAAAAATTACGTCGAGCTGCACTAATCTGACGGTGCTCCATTATCGCTCTCTATAGAGCAATTCAGGGAGCCACAGGTAAGAGAACACTGATAAGAAATTGAAGTAATCCTGTGTCCATAGATTACGGCACTCTAACGACAAAGAGACCACTCTACTCGGAAAGTGCGGCAACAAAAAATCAAGAAAAGATAAAAAATATAAAAACTCTCGCAGCCTCCAAAACTGTCTTTAATTTAAACTTAACTGACCGTCACATGTACATACGCAGACCCTAATTTAGCGGTTTTTTCTGGATGTTTTTTGCTCGCGATTCGTTATTACGTACGGACGACTCGCCTTTGGGCAACCTTACTCGGGAAACAAAGCGTCCGAATTAACGAGGCGCGACTGCATACATATACAAAATGTTGTTTCCTCTGCGGCTTTCAATATTTACTTTTATACCCAACGGCTGTCCATGCCTCGTCGGAAGCTATGACTATAGCTGGCGTTTGACGTCAACTAAATGTGACTTACAGAGAAAAGCGCCGCGCTCGGCTCGACCGAGCTTCCAGTGTTGATCTGTCCCTTTATTATCTGCACAAGGGCACAACTTATGCTCTTTTCTTTGAACACTGCTAAGTTCACGAACAATCAGTTTCAAAAACCATTGAAATCAGAAAACCTCATGGAAAACGACAGACACAATGCAAGTACTACTGGCTCAGTGGAAAAAAAAAAAAAAACTCACAGGACGGTTACGACTGTGTAACGCGGGATTCAGCGATAGCTCTTGAGGCGTTTAGTTTTCGCAGGCGGTTGTTCCAAACAGAGCCACACGTAGGGCTATGCGACCCAGGTCGGCCGTGACATAATGCGAGTGCGTTAATGACCAGTGGATGCGTCAATGACATCCACCCGGTGAGTTACGCCGACGGCGACGACGCGGAAGCCAGGGACGGGCGCCTAACAGCTATCGCTGTAAGAAAAAAAAATCAGGAAAGGTAATTTAAGACCTCATAGCCATGGTTTTTCGAAAATAAAGTAGCGATAATGCGTTAATCAGTGCAACAATAGAGAACGCACTCTACGTCATCATGCAGGGCAAAGGCCTCTCGCACGTCTCTACGATTAACCCTGTCTTTTGCCAGCTGCAGCCACCGCTTCCGTGCAAACTTCTTAATCTCATCCACCCAAATAACTTTCTGCCGCCTCCTGCTACGCTTGCCTTCTCTCGTAATCCGCTCCGTTACCTTTAAGGACCATCGGTTATCTTGCCTTCGCATTACGTGCCCTACCCAAGCCTATTTCTTTCTCTGGATTTCGACTAGGATGTCATTAACTCGCGTTTGCTCCCACATCCACTCTGCTCTCTTCTGGACTCTTAACGTTACACCCATCATTTTTTCTTTCCATAGCTCGCTGCGTTGTCCTATAACTTAAGCTGAACCCTTTTCGTTAGCCTCCACGTTTGTGCCCCATAGGTGAGTACCGGTAAGATACAGCTGTTGTATACTTTTCTGTCAAGGGATATTAGTAAACTGCCATTCATTAAAGGTACTCTGCACTTAAGCCACACATCTGAGTTGCTGGCTCAGGGGAAGTTTTAAATGCGAGGCGGTGGCGTTTCAGTCTCGCCGCAGCTCGTGCCGACGGCTGTTCTTAGGCGGAAAAACCAGTGTCGCGCGTCTTTCTCAGTGCCGCAACTCGACTGGTTTCTGCCCCGCGTCGAGCGAGCCGCAACACGTTCCCTCGAGCGCGCTAGCTTGGTGCGCGCCGTATCCGGCGTCGGCATCTCCCCGCTGGATTGCGCACGGTCGTAAATACGACACCGATAAGGGCGGTCCGGCCCAAAAGCAAAAACGCCCGTCCGACGTGTCGCGGGTGTCTTGACTCTCGATCTTCAACTTTTTTATCCTTCTTGTTCCGCAATTTGCCTCGATCGAACGTGGCCGCGCGTTGGGGACTTATTTCTCAGGAGAACGACTTTTCGCGCTATCTTATCTGGGGCAACAGAAATATAAAGATGTGTGGGGTCGACAAAGAGGGATCGGGACAGATGTAACCCGTCTCTCTCTATGGCCGTTTGTCGAAAATCCGTTTTCTGTGTCTGGCCGAAGCCTCCACCATCCAGCACCCCTAACGGTAGGAGCACCTTTAGGCCAGCCTCCAGGCGTGGAAGGTGCTTCCCCTGGAGCTGCACATCTGTGCACCCGCCCGTAAAGATGCATCTCCCATCTACGAGCCTCTACCCAGCAACGTCAAAATCAGGTCCAAAGATTCAACGGCGATATACAGGACTAATACTGCTAACGCAGATTTGCCACGTCACATCACACGATTCATGTGCATTTTTTCACTGCTCATGATTAACATGACCGTACACATCCATACTGTACTAATTGCGTAAGCGCACTCCATGGATAAAGCCGCCGCGGTGGCTGAGTGATTATGGCGCTCGGCTGCTGACCCAAAAGACGCGGGCTCGATCCTGGCTGCGGCGGTCGAATTTCGATGGAGGCGAAATTCTAGAGGCCCGTGTACTGTGCGATGTCAGTGCACGTTAAGGAAGCCCAGGTGGTCGAAATATCCGGAGCCCTTCACTACGGCGTTCCTCATAGCGTTCCTCAAACCCCGACAAAACCAAACCAAACTCCGTGGATGAAAAAAAAAAAATTCCAAGAAAAGCGCACCTACCGAGAAAGGCGGCATAGGTGCACTATGGCTCTTCATTCGTATACATCTGATCGCACGCAATCCCCTCAACTTGGCGGACGCGGGCCTCGAAGCCTGGATTCCCACGCGTTTAAATTAATTTGGTGTTTCAATTATTCCTTCTAGTATGCAGAAGCTTGCGCTCTAAAATGACGTTGCTCCTCGCTGAAATGCTAGCGGAAAGTCCTAGCCCTCTTCCCTAACCCCCTTTACCACGGCCAAGATTACACAAAGTTTCTGCACATCCATTTTTTTTTTTGCCTTGAAAGAGGCGTTTACGGGCCATTGTAATTATGAAAACTAGGTGAAAACTGAAAACAACTATGCGCAACGCGAATAATTAGTTACAAACCATTTTGTACCGGCGGTTTCACTCTCGGTCGGCGCCAGCACTGGAGAGCACCTTGATTTCACGGTCGTAATGACAACCTGGGTTATCACATTCTGGTGATGTCGGCGTTGTTCCTGTGCACAACCATTGGGTTCAGTGACGTCACGTTAATTCGAGCAAGTGCGCCTCGACGTCACTTGATGCCGGTGGAATTACTGAGAGTCTCCTTGGACGACATTCAAAAATCATATTAAATTATGTTTCAGTAACGCCTGTGGCCGAAACCTGCTACAAGGCATCTCCTTGCGCCGACGAAACAAATCAGAACAAATCATATCGTTTGCTAGTATCCTAAATTTTGTGCTTTCACTCCTTTAATCAAATCGAGTACATGTACACCTACAATGAAAACTTCACCAAACGTCATATGTTAGTGAAAAATATCACAGGATGGTTACGAGCTCTTAGCAAGTCAGCGTTATCACGCTAGTAACAGTGAAGAAATGGGAACATAGAGTGAATGCACTAATCACCAGGCCACCAAAGCGGTGCCCCATAGTGGTTAGTGGATCCACTTCGTATCCGCTAGGCAGACATCTCCTATTCCATTAAAGTTCTTTTCCTTCTTTCCTCGTATCCGCCGTTTGGTCCCGCAACACCAGCGGTACGGTCATAGCATAGCTCTATCGACGCTCCAATACCGTGACCCGCTACCGCGGGGTACCACTATACGCGCTGATTGGCTCCGGCTGGCCCCGACGAGCAGGCGCGTACGCAGCTGGCGGGAACGTGGCGCCATCTGGCGCCCCCATGGCGTTCTAAGCATGTGCAGTGGCTCCCCGCGAAAGCGGATGCGGTTCTAAATATGCGGCCGCGCTGCTAAAACGGAAACTATAAACTGAGCATGGAACCAGAGAAGCAAAGCCCGCTCGCAGTGGGCTGTGTGCAGCGAGGAGGTTGGAGAAGGGGACAACTACAGCGACCATAACACGGTCGAGGTGCAGCATGGCGTAGAGGGCCGTGCGCACCATGCAGCGTGGCATCGCTCAGCAGACCGCGTACCCAACTTTCGGCAAAAGGAGGGAACGCCAGGGTCAAACCACGCGCCGAAGCTAACGAATTGTCCAGACGAACGCTCCGTACAGGCATTGTTTGAGGCAGGATGTCTTCCACATAGTTTTTGCGGTGCTCAAAAGAGCAGTTTATGCGCGGTGATTCCGTTTGCACATCTAATCGGTACGGATGTGTCGGGCACCGTTACGAATTGATGTTCTCAGCGCCAGAACGACCAGTGCAGTTCATTCGAGGTTCATTATAATTTGTCCCGTTGTGGGAAAACATACATTCGTAATATCGGTTGTCTTGTCATAAAGCATTTCGTTATAGCGAGGTGACTACAAAAACTTGAAACTTTACTGCGAACAGTACTGACTGTTGAAACGCGAAACGCGCAACGTAGATTGGTTCTCTCGGTAAAACCGCTCGCTTATTCGCGCCGAAATTTGACGCTGAAATTAGACGCGACAACTTGAGATGGCATGCGACAAACCTATTATTTAAAAATTGGTTTTTGAGGAAAGGAGGAGAGCAGTCATTTTATTCCACCACACAGCATTTCTGTCTGTTCCTTGCTTCATACAGAATCACACCACAAAATTGTAAAGATAGATATATATATATATATATATATATATATATATATATATATATATATATATATATATATATATATATATATATATATATATATATATATATATATATATATATATATATATATATATATATATATATAGTGCTCTCAAAGTTACGGCCAACAAGGACTTCTGTCAGCAATTCCGGGGCCAAATTCACAATGCAATTTGTATTTAACAACTAGTAGTAAGCCTCATGGGATAATGTGGCCACACATGATGTCGAACAGGGCTACTGAAGATCGACGGATATAACCTGTCCAATGATGGTGATGACGGTGACGCCATTGCCGCTGACAACGATGACGAAGCTGATGAGGTGACTCCAGCTCTAGATCTGAGTACAATGCATTTAGTGGCCTGAAATGTACAGAAGTATAGCAACTCATATCATTCAAGGTGTGCTAATGGTCTCCATTTGTCACGTGGTCACCTCCTTCCTAAATCGCGCCTGTATCCACTCCCTGTACATGCATAGCAGCCTCCCCCGGTTGACCTGCAGCCTTCTGTCCAAGTGGTTTTGCTCCTCTACAAAGCCACTCTTGGTGAACATTTTCGTCAGTTCATTTGGAATGGCAGCATAAAGGGATTTCCTTTTTTTGGCTTCGATGAAATGAAATGAAAATGACAAATTTGGCATGTTAGTGACGTGCGGACTACAACGTCATTTTGTCCACTGGCACCCAGTTACAACCGACCCTCAATAATTTGAATTCAAAGGAAAATCAATGTTTTTCAAATTATTTGGAGTTCTGATTAACGGAAGACTTTTTAATACACCTCATGTTTACAATACCAAAGCATTGGTTCAAATAAGCAATACGTTTGAGTTAGACGGCTTCGAATTAATGCGAATCTATTGCGCTAACAGTACGACGGTCCGTGAAGGCATCATATACTGATGATGTTCCTAGGTTATAGATAAAATAGCCAAGTTGTGACGTAATTATTTATTTATTTCTTGAAATGTATCTATGTTGTTCTTTAAGGAGAAAAAAAAAAGATCTGGTTTGCAAAGCGTCATAAAGAGCACGCACGAACAGTGTTAAACGAGCCCAGCTAAAAGTACTAAAAGCTGTCACACTTACATCACCTTTTCAGAGTTCTACGAATGCTGCACATCTTTGCAATAGGAAAACAATAAAACAAAAACAAAAGGAGACAAAATAGATTACGGTTTTTCCTTACACAATAACATTTCGAGATTAGGAAAGGTGGAATTCTTGAAATCCCGAGGACTCCTTAAATACCAGAAAAACTGTTTCCCACCTACTGGGTAGTGCTTTCTTGGAAATTTTAAAATAGTGGTCTTCAGACGCACACGGACAACATACTGAAGGTAAATAGTTATTTAGCGATGGCGATGACATGCTGAGCTAAAAGGTACCCGCGTTCTCAAAACCGATGAATACAAACTATTTACTTTCCAAGCGTTGTGCTCAAAGACTCGGCTGTCGTCGTCCAGGTAACGCTGGCCAAACTGGGGCCTTTTGTCACTTTCACTCATTGCGTTTTGCGTCGACGTCAACAAATGTGTCTCGGGAAAGCCACTATATGACAATATGCAATGAATAAAGCTAGTAGGAATGCAGCTGTCATGAAAAACAGGGCACTGTGGAATTACAATAGGTACGAAGTGGTAAGAGGGATGTCGAAAAGGGTGATGGTTCCTAGTCTGACTTTCGGCAATGCGGTCCTGTGCATGAGACCTGTTGATGTTCAAGCAAGGTTAGAAATCAACGCGGCGAGGGGAGGCTAGCTTTGAGAGCACATGGCAATGCACCTAATCACGGGGTACAGGGTGATATGGGATGGGCGTCGTTCGAGAGCAGAGAAGCTAGCAGTAAAATAGCATTTGAGGAGCTGTTAAGAAAAATGGGGGAAAGCAGTGGACTAGGAAAGTTTTCAGGTACCTGTACATGAGAAATGTGGACACAAAATGGAGAAAACGATCTAAAAAATTGACACGCTGGAGAGCAATCGAGGGGCAAGTCAGCAAATACTGGTTAAGAAGAAGGTTAAAGAAACAGAGAGAGCTCTGTGAAAAACAGGGATGCTGAAGAAATCAGCGCTGGGAACATACAGGATCTTTAAACAGGAAATCGCCAAAGAAAATATATATGATAATTGTAGGGGAAGCTTTGTTGTTCGAGGCCAGGACGGGAGTTTTGCGGACTAAGACATATCGAGTCAGGTACCATGAGATAGACACGTTGTGCGGTGCGTGTGGAGAGGAGGAGGAAACGGCTGAACACTTGATACTTTCCTGTAAAGGGTTTCACCCTGCAGTGGAAAGCAGCGGGGCTGATTTATTCAAAGCATTTGGGTTTAAGGCCAGTGAAGGGAAAGTAGATTTTAAGCGGGTAGAAGCAACCAAGCGAAGGTTATCTGATTGGTGGCTAAAGTGTAAAATTTTACGAGTCATGGCTAGGTGGCTTGAGCCACTGCCCGATTTAAAGGGTTCAGCGTCCGTCCGTCCGTCCGTCCGTCCGTCCGCCCGCCCGCCCACCCACCCACCCACCCACCCACTTACCCATCCATCCATCCATCCATCCATCCATCCATCCATCCACCCACCCACCCACCCACCCACCCACCCACCCACCCATCCATCCATCCATCCACCCACCCACCCACCCACCCATCCATCCATCCATCCATCCATCCATCCATCCATCCATCCATCCATCCATCCATCCATCCATGGCCGCAACTCTGGTATTTCGGGACCAATGAGCACGTGTGCATCTTTACACGACAGGTCGACGTAACCAGCATTCACTACGTGTCTTACTTCAGTTACCACGTGACGTTACTAGCTGTCCTGCGCAACAGCACGAGACACACGCGAGATGAAAAGTTTCCTCAAAACTGTATTTTGTTTATAAGAACAGAACATGAGTCAGCACGGATGCATTACTGCAGTGGAATAATCTAGACTACAGGTCCAATATGTGTGTGTGTCGTCAGGGTAGGCGCCATATTCCTGACCGCGGGGGTGGCCAGAGCGCTTGGGCATGTGGGTTGTACAGGTCAAATAAGAGAATCTGCGCGCTTGTGTAGTGAAAGTAGATTCGCTGCAAGTAGTGTGTGTGGAAGTGGGAGTAATGAGGAGGCGGGTGCATCGTAGTACTCTCCGGCTTTCTCGTCGGTGTTTCCGGTGCACAGCCCGCTCATCCTTGGGGCTGTAATCATTCGGCCAAAAGAAATTAAGAGTCGCTCGGAGGTATGTCGCGAGCGAGGCCATGTGCCCCTTCGTTCCCTTCTACCCCTTAGTGACCGGGTACCCACTCCCGAAAGTCGTGGTGGTTTGGGTGCTGGTGAAGGTATAGGGTGTTCATGTGGGGCCTCCTTCTCAACACAAGCGTGCAAGTGCAAGCGGTATAGAAGAGGAAGCGTGTGAATGCATGTATAAATGCGAGCCTATCGCGCGCCCGTGGCTGATGAAGCCGTCTCTATTGTGGATGGTAGTGGCTATCCACCTCTTCGAAAACAATAAGCACTTTACCTTCTATCATTCACTTTTATATCCCTTCCCCCAATGTAGGGTAGCAAGTCGGTCTCTTCACTCTGTTAACCACCCCCCTTTCCTACTCTCTATTTTACCGGGACTGTTTTGATTGTACAATGCTTGGTCTCGGTCCATTAAAGCAGCGAGAACAGTGCTTTGAAACTCCAAACCTGCAGTACTCGTTCAGCCATGCACCGCAGCGGCCGCGTTTCGATGCACCTCTTTCTTCTCTCAGTCCCTCCTCTATCCCTTCCATTGCGGCGCGGTTCGTGTGTCCGTCGAGATGTGAGACAGATACCGCGCCATTTTCATTTCCCCAACAACCAATTAACTATGGTGCTTACACCTTTAATGAAACTGTTGGAGAATTCACTAAGTAACTACTAACCGGATGTTTTTCACGCAGACCATTACCCTCTTAGTAACTGGTATTAGCAAAAGTATAAGTCAAAGTTACTGTGTTAAGAAGCTAGTGAAGAGCACCACATGTAGTCACAAACAAAAAGGTATTTACTGAGAGAATGAGTAGAAACCGTTTTCGCATATGTTGCTAGTTTTTAGATTGTTGTTGGCTCGATAATTTCTGTGCACACTCAAAAAATAAATAAAAGCTATATGTCCAACGTGACTAATGCGTGACACCAATGAAAGCTACCAGGATGAGCTGGTCGTAAATCACACACGCCGGCTCAGACGTAGTACGGGGCTTTACGTGCTATGGGCAGCAAATGAAATTCGAGGAGCAGAGCGCGTGGCCAAAGGCCCATTTTACGCCTTGCGTCTGGCGCCATCAGAGACAGGGGCGCACTTTCGGTCTGCGATAGCTTTACTTCTGTTCTCGTCGACGCTTGTTTTCTCGCCTTCCCTGGAACAACTCATTTCTGGTGGCAGTACGGCGATGAAGCATTGCTCAGTGCCAGAAGCAAGTCATTCAACAACGGCCACGTCGGACACCGACCGCTACCCAACCGGTCTTTTTCGCCGTTAGCATCGCAACCAGACGCTGACAGCCGGGCAGTGATACGCAGAAGCAAAATCAAAGCGCTGCAGGCGAGGGAGATAAGAGCGCTCGCTTCACCCACGCGGTCTACAGACGCCGCCGCCAGCTGAGCCGCGCTGCGCTAGTTGAGACCGGTGGAAAGGACCAATGTGGCGCTGCATTGGCAAAGCGAGAAGACGAACGTCAAAGAAAACAGAAGGAAAACAATCGCAAATCGGATGAGCGCGGTCATCTCCGATGACGATAGGCAGACAGCGTAAAAGGGACCTTTGGCCACGCGTTCTGCTGTTCGCATTTCAGTTGTTGCTGACGCGAGACGGCGGCATCACAATAACCCTACCGGGCACACACAAAATATTTAGGATGCAAGAAAAGCACATATCAGAGAAAGTCACACAAGCGCGACACGTGCACTGCACGTTACACGGGTAAATTTTTCTCCGTCTTGCTCCGTGAATCTGCCTCAGTTACGGGCTAGTGGACTAGTTGCAGAAATTTCACAGAAACACAGCGGCCAGTCCGACGAGGTTTCATCAAGTCGGAAATTTTTCGTCGCGCCACTCCCACATCGCGCATGCAGCGCTATTGCCCAGTAACCGCCTTGACCTCCCCGGGTTAACCATCGGGGAAAACATTGCTTCCAAACCGAAAACGTTTAGTGCTCGTTGAGCGGCAGCGCTTCCCTCCCTTCTTTCTAGAACAGGCGGGTCCGATCGCGCTACGACGTGTTTTTCACTTCCGCATCAGCCACGCTATCACCCTCAGCGATACAAGACTGCATCTGCCACTGCTTCCACCTGTGGCATCTGCGATTGGCGCAGGAAATTTCCCGGGGTAAATATAGGCCGTTGAGGCACGTTTGCATGAGCATTCAACACATCTTCGATGCTAATAAAAGTTCGAGGCTTGCAACACTCGCGTATTCGTCAATGCGAGTTGTAGTACAACAGACCCGCCGCAATCGCACTTGCCCTTTTCGCTGCTGGCGCTGAAGCTTTGGTAAGGCTTCGTCCTCGCAAGCAGAGTTCACTCCTTCAAAAAGGTGGCGCCAAGAGCACCGCACTTCCAAGGCAAGCCGGCAGTGGCACTTTGGAAGTTGTTTCTTCCGCGGTAAAAGTGAACATCCACTGTGGTTGGCGAAGGCCAACTGCGAACACGGCGTTGTCAGGCGCCGGTGATAGCCGGTGGCTTGCTTGGAATTTGTCACGCCATAACTTGACAGAAAAAGAAGAAACAGGGCTCCAGATGTTGTCACATTACGACGAGAGAGCCAGAAAGGCCTAATTAGACTAATAAGTCAATCAGACTAATGAACGTCACGATTAACTAGCGAAATTCCATCCCAACACCGCTGTAATGGCGAAGCCGTGCTGCCGCCGCCTCGTTGCAGTCCGGTAGGCTTAGGACAAGTCTCGCCAATTCTCGTCTGCCGGCTCGCAAGAAGCGGCCGGCCATATCTTCAATCTTTTAGTTCGCATGTCATCCAGTTGAGGCCATATCGACTTTTTTGTTTCTTTTTTAGGTGGTGCACCGTAGTCTTTTATCTCGGTTTTGGCTTTCGGCCTGTTGTGCTCGGCTACATTGCTTTTTTTTTTTCTCAGGCCGGCGCATGCGAGTGCCACGTCACCTGTTCGTCGCGATAGGAAAGTATGCTTGGCTATCGCTGAAACTGCTCGGTCACATAACCGGACATTCTGTAACTTCACAGTTCTGTCGTGAGAGCGGAAACAGCGACGGGAAGGTCGCGAATATCTGTTTCGGGCGACGAATTAGTTTTTGCGGGCCTCTAGAAGCCGAACAAATCGTTTCTAGCTTGAAGATCGGTTTCCTTAAACGCTGCAGTGAAGGTGATGGGTACGAAGGGGCCAGCTTTTCTCATGTATTTTCTTTGTTCGCCGTTCTCGCAGAAATGAACTGCGGCAGAGCACTTGATCATGTTAAGCTCGAGAGAGAGTGAACATTGCTGCGCCGCAGCACCGAGCGTGAAGTATACGGTACAAAGACACACGGGCCGCACTTCCTTTCGAGATCTTGACGGGGTGCGGTCCTTACACGAAAGCGGCATTTTAGAGCGCAAGTCTTAGGCGCCCGTTACTGGCTTGCGTGCTGCCGTCGTCGGCGTAACCGGCACAGATGTATAGCAACGCATTTACAGATAGCCGTCATGATTAGAAGGTGCAGTGCACCCTGCACAATCACCTGCTCAAAAGCAACTGCGGTGGATTAAAGAGAAGTTCATTTAAACGAGCAAACAAGCTGATATGAGAGTGGAAGAAACAAAGTGTGTCAAGAAAAATATCGAGTAACTGCGCCTTCAGTGTATGAGGCGATAGCGTAATGGGTTAATTCCTACATACGACGAAAGTGGTTCTCTACTTTGCCTTCACAGATCCCTCATACCCCTCCTGGCGCAGTGGTGCAGCGGTTAAGCGATGCGCCACTACGCTGCCATGGCAGTACGTGCTCCCAGTGATGGGCCTTGTGCGACCTACGTTACTCTTCCCAAGCAAGCAATCATTAACTCAACTGCCACGGTGAGCAGGCTGTAATAACGCCGGAGGTCATGCGACCTCGGTGGCTTACCTGACTCTTAGGTTGCTCTCTGGGCACCACACTGCCAGGCTCCTGATTTTTCGCTCAAAACGGGGCATCACAACGGGTAACAGGGCCTTTAACGCTATCGCGTTAGTGCATACTGATCTTGGCGCTGTACCTGAAAATCGGATCTACGAGACTGCATGCGGATGAGTTGCAGGTTGAGCACACGAATTCGCAAATACCCGCTAGCTTGCGTCCAAGCGGCGGATGCGGCAGCAAGCAGATATCCCCGAAACCTCTCCGTTTCAGGTGGCACACAATGCAGTATTTGCGAAGAATAACCCACTGCCTTGTTGAAGTGAAGCCATTGCTTGCGCAAAGAATGTGGGCCCCTTAACTGTCGCACCTGCAGTGTGCATGGCTGATTATGTTCGAATCAGAGTATGAGGTCTACCACAATACTGCTAGTCGCAACTTGAGTCAGCCATAAAACGGCAGTCGAACCGTCTACCAGCACATACATGGGCGTCTAGTGGTGCTGTTTGTGGAGTTACCGGGGGAACAGGCACGCGCTACTCAGAATGTGTGGGCCATGCGCCCTGTGGCACGCTCCCAACGGAGCGTCCTTTTTGGCTTCAGCGTTCCTCCCTAAAGCAATGAGACAAGCACGTTGCAACAGCACGCGAAACACAAGAAGGGCTACGCAACGTGTAACAAACGTCTAGAAAAGTATACGGCAATGTCTAGAATAATAATAATAATTGGTTTTTTTGGGGAAAGGAAATGGCGCAGTATCTGTCTCATATATCTTTGGACACCTGAACCGCGCCGTAAGGGAAGGGATAAAGGAGGGAGTGAAAGAAGAAAGGAAGAATAGGTGCCGTAGTGGAGGGCTCGGAATAATTTCGACCACCTGGGGATCTTTAACGTGCACTGACATCGCACAGCACACGGGCGCCTTAGCGTTTTAGCAATGTCTAGAAGAAATCTGTTTTCAGATGTTCTGTAGACAATGAGGCAAAAAGAGGTGTTATGTGCCGGCTAATGTTCCGCCAAAAAAGATCGAGAAAACTTTATGATCCATAGCGCAGCAACAAAACAGGGGACAAACACAAGCGCTAATGCTGCGCTATGGATCATAACGCATACCCACTAGCCCGAACCATCACCTTGTTAAACTAGAAAACTTCTTCGTAAGAAGTCGTTGAGAACATATTTAGACATTATTATTTTTTGGAAATGGCTACTTATATGAAGCCTATAGACTCAAGATCAGTATGCTATATATTTACAACCCTCTAAAATCAACCAGTGGGATTTCATTAGGCTTAGTGCTCATGCTTTTTTAGAGCTGCAGATTTTGTTTGCTCAGATATCTGCAGCATTGCTTGAAGTGCAAATGGCAGGCAGCTGCCATTTGCCGCATAAATACACATGCAAACGAAGCAAGAAAACCCGCTTCATCAGTCTCTGCCATAGTTTATTATATACGTGTCCAAAAAAAAAAGAAAACTAAATTGCTTGGCATTAAAAACTGGAAGTAGCAGGATGCTTGCTTTGCAGGGGACACCTTTCAAATTTCTCTTACACTGAGAAGTTTCATACCTGCAATTTCATGCCTGCAGTTCCATACCTGTTCCCGAGTCAACTTCTCGTCAGAGAAAATTTTAGGACGTTGCGTGGAAACCGTATATTTAGAGAAGTTTTTAAAACGTTTGTGAATAAACCTCTTTTGTCAGTATGTTTTTAAAACGTTTGTGGATAAAACTCCATTGCTGAGATGTTTTTTTAAACGTTTCCGTCCAGAGTTAGACGTTGCTACATCTCTGGAGTTGTTTGAAGGCGTTTTATAGAAGTTATGTGTTACACAGGAGTTCTCGCAGGGAGCAGCAAATGCGGGAGTGGACGCCACAAACGGGCAAGGGTTGCACCGAGACACTCTACACCACTGAGAAGCGTTCGCTCAGCGCGATAGTGAAGAGGCCTTGTGCGACAGAGGCAATGCTCCGCACTGCTCTCTTATGGGTAGCTTAAAGGGGCTGCGAAACACTGCTTGAACGGATGCTGGATGGATTATTTACGTCACACAGATGCTGACTGAAAAAGAATTACAGGAATCGATGCGTAGGAATGAAGAAATTTCAAAATACAGGCAAACAAAACGCTGCCCTCAACTCGATTTTCGCCGGGCTTCCCATTCCCATTTCACTTTCCCAATGACGACATCGGGAGGGACCAATCAAAACAGCCTATCTGTGCATATTGCGGAAGTTTGCACACCATGATTGCCTAATCGCTGTAACTCGCTCTTGTCAAGGCTGGTAGCGTCGTTTTCAAGGTTACAACGACCACTTGAACGGCCAGTTGACCCAGCGATGCTTCATCGTCGCGTCGACGGTGCAAAAGGGAGCACTGATCAGTGACGTTCCCTGACTTATGGATCCGAACTCGAGCGCGAGATACTGCGACGGAAGTACGTCCTGCGCAAGATACCTTTAGGATAGCGCGTACCGCTTACCATGCTACCGCTTACCACGCATCATGGCCGCTACTAGGAAGGCGCTCATTGGTCACGGCGAGCAAGGCACGCGCGCTGGATGGATGGATACGGCTGAACCCTTTAAATCGGGCGGTGGCTCAAGCCACCTAGCCATGGCTTATGAAATTTTACTCTTGTCTTGATTTTAGCCACCAATCAGATAACCTTCGCTTGGAACTTCTACCCGCTTAAAATCTACTTTCCCTTCACTGCCCTTAAACCCCAATGCCTTGGATAAATCAGCCCCGCTGCTTTCCACTGTAGGGTGAAGCCTTTTATAGAAAAGTATCAAGTGTTCAGCCGTTTCCTCCTACGCTCTGCACGCAACGCACAACGTGTCTATCTCGTGGTACCTGACTCTATATGTCTTAGTCCGCAAAACTCCCGTCCTGGCCTCAAACAAAGAGCTTCTTTGGCAATTCCCTGCTTAAAAATACTGTATGTTCCCAGTGCTGATTTCGTCAGCATCCGTTTTCCACAGAGCTCTCTCTGTTTCTTTAACCTTTTTCTTAACCGATAATTGCTGATTTGCCTCGCTACTGCTGTCCAGATATTTGCTTGTCAATTTTCTAGTTCGCTTTCTCCATTTCGTGTCAACATTCTTTATGTACAGGTATCTGAAAACTTTCGTAGCCGACTGCTTTTCCCCCATTTTTCTCAATCGCTCCTCAAATGCTATCTTACTGCTAGCTTCTCTGCTCTCTAACGACGTCCATCCCATATCACCCTGTACCCCCTGATTTGGCGTATTGCCATGCGCTCCCAAAGCTAGCCTCCCTACGGCACGTTGTTTAATTTCTAACCTTGCTTGAACATCTGGTCTCATGCACAGGACCGCATTACCGAAAGTCAGGCTAGGAACCATCACCCCTTTCCAGATCCTTATTACTGCTTCATACCTATAGTAATTCTACAGTGTCCTATTTTTCATGACAGCTGCATTCCTACTAGCTTTATTCATTACATATTTTTCATGCTCTGTCAGATACTCAGCACCGTTATTTATCCACACACCAAGACACTTGTACTCATCCACTACCTCTAGCGTGAACTCCTGTATTCTATGCTCGTCGCCCTGACAGAAACGTAGCGCCATCTGGCGCCGCCGCCGGTAATTATCCACAAGCTGACGACGCGGCTATATGTTGAACGAATGGTTTTTTCTTTGCACCCTTCCTTGAGACTATAGTGAACTAGAATATATTATAGTGGCATGAACGGCAACCTCGCCGAAGATGTCGGCACTGATCATACTGCAGCAGCCGCGGGTGCCGCCAACTTTCAATGGATCCCTAGGCGAAGACCCTGAAGAATGGTTGGACCAATTTGAGCGCGTGGCGTCATTCAACAAGTGGGATTATGCGGCAAAGATTGGACACGTGTTTTTCTCATTGGATGGCGCCGCACGCACGTGGTACGAAAACTACGAGTCGTCCCTTACGACATGGGAGCTATTCAAGAGAAAAATATTGAAGGTATTCACCAGTGTCGTGAGGAAAGAGCCGAACGACTCCTCGAGTCCAGAATCCAGCTTCCCAATGAGCCCGTCCGCAGTTACGTCGAGGAGATGAAGCGCCTATTTCGCCGCGCCGATCCCGGGATGACCGAGGAAAAGAAAGTTCAGTTTTTAATGCGCGGCGTAACAGAACAACTCTTTGCAAGCCTCGTCCGCCAGCCGCCAAAAACAGTCGAGGAGTTTATGCAAGAAGCCTGCACGATTGAGAAGACCCTCGACGTTCGAGCTCGGCAGTACAATCGCCCTTCCTCTGCCTGCGCAATCCGTTCGGACACGCCGGCCACCACCAGCGACAGCTTGCGGGAAGTTATCCGCGAAATCGTCCGAGAGGAGCTACGCCGATTACTGCCATCTTCCCCACAGCCACAAGCAGCGACTCTGATGGATGTGGTACGGGAAGAAGTGCAACAGGCACTTGACACCCCGACGGCCACAGAACCCCAGGCCATGACCTACGCCGCTGCAGTAAGGACTGCTCAGCCCCAGCGACAACCCCCACGTCCTCCCCGAGATGAGCCAATCGTTCCACAACGCCGCCTCCCAGCCCCCGCCCGCCCAGCCAATGACCGACGCTCAAGCCCCAGGAAATGCGACGCCTGGAGGACTTCCGACAACCGGCCGTTGTGCTTCCATTGCGGTGAGGCCGAACATATTCTTCGTCACTGCCCGTACCGACGTATCGGTCTTCGAGGATTTGCCGTTAACGCCCCACGACCACGCTTCGGACAACGTCCGCACGAAATCGACGAGTACCTGCGTCGAGAAGAGTACACGCCGAACCGCTTTTCGCGCTCGCCATCGCCGTCAACCTCGCGCTTTGCGTCGCCACGCCGCAGCTACGCAGCCGCGGTACGAGGAAGGTCGCCCAGCCCCCGTAGGGGAAACTAAAGGCAGCAACCTCTGGAGGTGAGGTTGCTCACGAGCTAAACGCCGAAGATCCTCCACCGACCACGCCCCATGAAGACGCTGCACCCGCGACGCCGCATGAAGAACCGACACTCGCTGCACCGACGCCGCACACAATGAGAACCTCGACCACGACGCAAGCTACCTTGAAATCGACGACGCCACCCAGAGGAGCTTCGACCACACGCCCAACCCGTGACTCGTATACGCGACGAAGCCGTGACCCGACGCCGAGAGCGACATGCAATGCAAGAGCCAGGACCTCCGACCTAGAAGTGACTATCGACGGCCGGAAAGTTACCGCTCTAGTCGACACAGGAGCCGATTACTCGGTGATGAATGGAACATTCGCTGCGCAGCTCAGAAAAGTCACAACGGCTTGGGACGGTCCACAAATTCGCACCGCTGGGGGCCACCTCATTACGCCATCAGGACGATGCACAGCTCGAGTGACTGTCAAAGGACATACCTATCCTGCGACCTTTGTTGTGCTACCGCAATGCTCCCGCGAAGTGATCTTGGGTATGGATTTCCTTAATGAGCATTAGGCGATCATCGACGTGCGATCCAAGCTGATCACGCTTTCGACGGACGAAGCCATCGCTTCGATGAAAACTCGGGAAAATCACGTTGCCCTAAGTGTCCTGGAGGAAGAAGTGAGCGTCCCACCCCGTTCAAGCGTTATCGTGACCGTAGGCGCCACGAAAGCCATAAACACTGAAGCCATCATCGAGGGGAACATGCAGTTGCTACTAGACCGAGGAATCAACATCGCAAGAGGCATCGCACATTTCCGCAATGGCCAGGCCGAAGTACTGCTGACTAACTTCAGCGAAGAATACTGGCATATTAACAGAGGAACGACGATTCCTTTCTACGACGAAATATCTGACGTACGAAATTCCTTCGCCCTCTCCGACCCCTCCGCAGAAGATCCGCCTGACCAAGAGAACTCGCCCACTTTCGACATCAACCCAGCCCTGCACCGGAACAGACAAGACCAGATCCGCAATCTGCTTCAAAACTACAGTGAGTGCTTTTCGACATCGCCGAAGGTGCGACAGACGCCAATTGCCAAGCATCGCATTATAACGGATCAACACGTCCGACCTCTCCGTCAAAGCCCCTACCGTGTGTCTCCGCGAGAACGACAAGCCATCCGGGACCAAGTCGAAGAAATGCTTCGCGACGACGTCATCCAGCTTTCAAACAGCCCATGGGCGGCACCGGTTGTTCTAGTGAGAAAGGAAGACGGCGCACTTCGATTCTGCGTGGATTACCGCCGCTTGAACAACATAACAAAGAAGGACGTCTACCCCCTCCCCCGCATCGACGACACACTGGACCGCCTCTGCAACGCCAAATATTTCTCATCGATGGACCTCAAGAGCGGCTACTGGCAAATTGAGGTCGACGAAAGAGATCGCGAGAAGACAGCATTCATAACTCCGGATGGGCTGTTTGAGTTCAAGGTGATGCCATTTGGTCTCTGTTCCGCACCAGCGACGTTTCAGCGAGTAATGGATACAGTGCTGGCAGGCCTGAAGTGGCAGATTTGTCTGGTATATTTAGATGACGTCGTTGTCTTCGCCTCGAACTTTGAAGAGCACCTCAAAAGACTTCGAACAGTACTAGACGCAATCAAGTCGTCTGGCCTAACCTTGAAAGCAGAGAAATGCCACTTTGCCTACGAAGAGCTGCTGTTTCTAGGCCACATCGTTAGCAAGGAAGGAGTACGCCCAGACCCGCAGAAAACAGCTGCTATTGAACAGTTTCAACCGCCGGCCGATAAGAAAGCAGTGCGCAGATTTCTCGGACTATGCGCATATTACCGACGATTTGTGAAAAACTTTTCGCGCATCGCCGAGCCCCTGACCCAACTGACGAAGGCAGACGTGCCGTTTAAATGGGAAGCGCCGCAAGCAGAAGCCTTCAAGGAACTTCAGCGTCGTTTACAGTCCCCACCGATCCTTGCGCATTTTGATGAAAACGCCGATACTGAAGTTCATACCGACGCAAGCAGCGTGGGACTAGGCGCCGTTCTCGTTCAAAAAAGTGACGGGCTGGAGAAGGTCATCGCATACGCTAGCCGTTCCCTTTCCAAGGCCGAGGCTAACTATTCGACCACTGAGGAGTGCCTTGCCATCATCTGGGCTACGTCGAAATTCCGCCCCTACCTCTACGGACGGCCGTTCAAGGTGGTCAGCGACCACCACGCGCTCTGCTGGCTTGCCAATTTGAAGGATCCCTCTGGCCGACTCGCTCGATGGAGTCTGCGTCTCCAGGAGTTTGACGTCACCGTCGTTTACAAGTCCGGACGCAAGCACACTGACGCCGATTGCCTCTCACGAGCCCCTGTAGATGCACCGCCGCTGGACGACGATGAGGACGCCTTCCTGGGACCCATCAGCGCAAGCTCTTTTGCTCAGCAGCAACGCTCGGACCCCAACCTAAAAGGCCTCATCGAGTACCTGGAAGGCAAGGTTTCTTCACCCCCCGCTTCATTCAAGCGAGGACTGTCTTCTTTCTGTGTGCAGAATGAAGTCCTTGTGAAGAACTTTACAGCGAACAAAACAGCCTACCTCCTTGTTGTACCTACTTGTCTCCGCGAAGAAGTTCTACAGGCTTCACACGACGAGCCGACAGCTGGACATCTCGGGTTTACTCGCACCCTCCGCCGCATTCAAGACAAGTATTACTGGCCCCGACTGTCTGCCGATGTCGCACACTATGTGAAAACATGCCGAGATTGTCAGCGACGAAAGACTCCTCCCACACGACCAGCAGGATTTCTGAACCCCATTGAACCTCCCTCAAGACCCTTTCAGCAGATTGGCATGGACTTGCTTGGCCCTTTTCCAACGTCAACATCTGGAAATAAGTGGATCATCATAGCGACCGACTACCTGACCCGCTACGCCGAGGCGAAAGCCCTACCGAACGGAACAACAGCAGAAGTGGCCAAATTTTTCGTGGAGTGCATTCTTCTTCGACACGGCGCCCCCGATGTGCTCATCACGGACAGAGGAACATCATTTACGGCGGAACTCACGCAAGCCATCCTGCGCTACAGCCAAACCAGCCACCGGAGGACAACTGCATACCATCCGCAGACCAACGGACTGACCGAGCGCCTGAACAAAACCATCGCCGATATGCTCGCTATGTATGTGGATGCCGAACATAAAACCTGGGATGTCATCCTGCCTTACGTCGTCTTCGCCTACAACACCGCAGTGCAGGAGACCACCCAGATGACGCCATTTAGGCTCGTCCATGGCAGGGATGCCACGACCACGCTAGACGCCATGCTGCCCAACGTTACAGAAGAAGAGAACGTCGACGTTGCCGCCTACCTTCAACGCGCAGAAGAAGCTCGAAGGCTTGCCCGATTACGGATCAAAGATCAGCAGCGGTCCGACGCCAGACGCTACAACCTACGAAGACGCAACGCGGAATACAAGCCAGGAGACCAAGTCTGGGTGTGGACGCCCATTCGCCGCCGTGGATTGAGTGAAAAGCTTTTGCGCCGCTATTTCGGCCCGTACAAGGTTCTTCGTCGGCTGGGTGAACTGGATTATGAAGTCATCCCTGACGCAATGACTGCATCCCAGCGACGCCGCGTACGACCAGAAGTTGTCCATGTAGTCCGTCTGAAGCCGTATTATGCGCGCTAAAGGCCGCTGCATTTCCATGCTCTATTTTCGCAAGATCCGTTTTTTTCCCTTACTAGTCGCATTATTTGTTTTAATGCATCGGGTCGATGCTTCTTTGAGAGGGGAGTAATGCCGCCATTATTTGCAGTGTTTGTTCGTTTTTCAAATCTGCCGCGACACCACCTTATCGCTTTGTTTGCGACGCAAGACGCGACTAGACTTATCTCGATTGATCGCAGCCAGGCAAAGCTGATTCTACGTTGTTCCGGAATGTTCTAGTAACTTGGCGCCCTTTATCTCGAATGTTCGCTATCAGCTTTAAATTGAGCACGGCCGACAGCGGCGGGCGTTCTGTTCGACGACCTCCGAGCACGCTTGTCGCTTCGCCGCCGCCGAGTGATTCAGTCCATTTTGGGTGCAAGTCAGCCCAATAAACAGTTCTTTTAGAAGACCCTTTCGTCCGTCTTCATCGCTGCTTCGACTGCCGTCACCACTACGTGACACTATGCTCGCCGCCCTGACAGAAACGTAGCGCCATCTGGCGCCGCCACCGGTAATTATCCACAAGCTGACGACGCGGCTATATGTTGAACGAATGGTTTTTTCTTTGCACCCTTCCTTGAGACTATAGTGAACTAGAATATATCATAGTGGCATGAACGGCTCCGCGCAGGCGGCCTGTTTGCGCATGGATGCCGCGAGATGGCGCCACTGCAATCTTTCCTACTGCTCCGGCGCGGCGGCGAACGGTTTCTGGGGCTTTCTCGCACGCAATAATTGCAGGCTGCGAAATTATACTTGAGACCGAAACGAACGCTTATAGAGTGCAGCGGTTTGATCGGATCGATTCCGCAAAGCCGTTGTTCGCAGATACATAGAGAGTAGCCATGAGTGTTGTGTGCTTGGTCGTAGGATGTGTAACAGAAGCGAAAAGCCCTTCGAAACACAAAAATAGCCAGAGCCTCTGGTGGTGTATTTTTGTTTTATTTTCTTTACAGCGCTTTTATCTAAGGCAAACAAGTTGGTTTTGTTGATGTAATATAAAACGCAAAAGCTCGTCAAAACGTATGTCTATTTATTAACACAATTTGCAGTATATTTACTGTGTCAATTCATCAAGATCCCGCCCTGTGATGTCATATCCACTGCTAAACCGCCACTGTATGGTGACACCGTCAGCGCCAAGAATTTGTATTTGCGAGCTAATTAAAATATTAAAAAACCAGAGTATACGCGGTTCGACCGATGCTAATAGCATCGCTATAACTCATTCTATGCTACCAACAGGCAAAACAATGAACTGATTATGTGTTTCGGAGCCCCTTTAAAAGTTGTCTGCTCAATGTATCGCAAAATCAAGCTGCACATAAATTTCTCATTACAGACTACCGTAATCGCCGGTCATGTTTTATTTGAAATTGTCAGATGCCAGGTAGAGGGGAGCGGCATTTCATGAGCGTGGCCATTATTCTGCACAAGTCACCAAGCGTTCACCTTGACACGGATCCCGAGCCTACAGCGATCACTGAAGTCTTTTCCTGGCACTACTGCATTGGGTCACGATTCTACGATTCCTATAGCACGAACAACGCCCCGCTGTTCGAAAAGCGAAAGCTAGCGCGGTCTGACGCTCGTCAAAACATGCCCAAGGCGGGCTGACGGCGTGCAAGCTAGGAAAATAGAACGATGAGCACCGCATCCAGCGACAGTCCGTGCATAGTCCATACAACGAGGGCAAGGAGATTAAGTTCTTGTTGGCTACCCTGCATGAGAGAAAGGAATGAGGGGGCTCTCAATGAGGACCTTGACGGGGGTTCTTGAGGTTCAGGAATCCTATCGGTAGGGTACGTGGGAGCCGTCTTTCGTGACTGACCATCTTGGCATGTATATAACATGCAGCATCAGCAGATAGTCGGGGCCAGTAATACTTACCTTGAATGCGGCGGAGGGCGCAAGAAAACCCGAGATGCCCAGCTGTCGGCTTGTGTGACGTCTGTAGAACTTCCTCGAAGGCTTGCAGGTACTAGGAAGTAAATGGTTTTGTTCGGTGCAAAGTTCTTTACGAAGGCATTATTCTGCACGCAGAACGAAGACAATCATGCTTGAACGAGGCTGGGTGTGAAGAAGCTTCGCCTTCCATGTACTCCATGGGGCGTTGTAGGTCGGGGTCCAATTGTGTTGCTACTGCGCGAAAGTGCTACAGTGCTGATATGTCCTAGGAAGGAGTCGTCTTGCGGAGATGCATCAACATGGGCCCCTGACAGGCAATCAGCGTCCGAGTGCTTGCGCCCAGACTTGTAAACGATGGTAACGTTAAAATCTTGAGCCTTATGCTCTATTGAGCGAAGCGGCCAGATGGGGCCTTGAAGTTGGCAAGCCAGCACAACGCCCGATGGTCAGTCACAACTGTGGTCACAAATTTGCAAGGCCTGCTGTACAAGTACGGGAGCAATTTTAACGTGGTCCAGGCTATTGCAAAGCACTCCTCCGTCATTGAATAGCTGACCTCTTCCTTTGACATAAAGGGGTTAGCGTACGCTATTACTGCCTGGAGTCACGCTGCTTGTGTGTCTATGAATTTTGGTTTCGACATTTTCCTCTAGGTGTCCAAGCACGGGCGGCGACTGTGGACTATGCTTAAGTTCCTGGAATGCTCCACGTTGTGCAGCTTCCCACTTGAATGACACATTCGACTTCTCAGTTACGTCAACGGTTTGGCAATGTGTGAAAAGTTATTTACAAACCGTAAGCTATATTGACGGCCAGCTGTGGAAATTGCGATAGCAGCCGTTTGGCGGGTCTGGGCTATAGTACAGAACTCTTCTACACCCTGATTCCGCACTTCCAGCATGACTGCTGAGGTTTCCACTTAGCCAATATTGAAGTGCATCATCCAAACGTGGTACTAAAACAAAAAGTCTGTCATACGACATCTCTGAGTCAAAATTCAGCGCGAAAAAGCTTGCGGTTTAACTGAGAAAACCATTTTACGGAGCCCGCTTATGGTGCACGAGTCATTGCAAATCAACTTCAATATGCACGCAAAAACATCGCCTAAAAGCAGGAAAGTAATAGGCAACATGCAGATTATGTTATTGTATCACCAATATAGTAGTAGTAGTAGTAGACCTTTATTTGCCCATAATTTACAGGCTGAGCATGTGGACTGTCTGGGCAACCAGATGTCGCTGTTCTTCCCTTCAGCACCAAGCCAGTCAAGCCAGGTGGTGACGGATAAAGGAAGGGGATAGGAACTCGACTGCTGATCAGCCGGTCAATAATAGAGCCAATCGGCCAGGTCTGCATAGACAGAGGGGCAGTTGGGACAGGAAGGGTCCGATCGATAGCGAAAGAGAAAGACGCGGGAGGGGGTGATGACTGCAGTCATTTGGATGTACCGAAGAAGGCGCCTCCGGCCAACATGTTGCTCTGGCACGGTGACTGATGGGTGAGGGGGAAGGTAAAGGCGTTTGCCGAGGTAGAGCTCGAGGTAGATCTCCTTTATGGTGCGGTGCAGGGTGTCTTCCACAGTCCTCCGAGGGCTTGGGCCAGGGGATCAACGGCGCCCGGACCAATATATAGCCGAGTTTCTATAAGCCTGTCTTGCAAGTAACGTAGTCCAAATCGCAGAGGAAGCATGTGTCAACAAGCAGCACCTCCGGATTGTTATAGACAATTTCCGCCATAAAGGGCGTTGACCCCTTTAGGGAATCGATCTTGTGGAAAGTGCCCGCGCGAGATAAAAATCAGCTCTGAATAGGGAAATTTTGGTTGGCCTGCGTCGTGAATGCAGCCGTCCAGCTCAGTCGGCTATTAATGATAGAGGCAGCACTGATATTTCGCGGCCATTCACAACGGAAATTTAGGCAGACATCGCAATAAACATTGTCCCGATCGAGACAGCGCGTACCAGCGATCCCATCTCGTCGTTCGCAAGCTGCAAAGCATGTCGGTGCGGCGTGGAAGTGACACAAAATAATAAGGTAGCGTCTGCGTATGCCTCATCGAAAAATCTCGTATATACCTGTCATATGTGTTTACCCATTCGAGATTATGGAATGTGTCATAAGTGCCTATATATGCCATAGGTGCCCATATGTCATACGTGTCATATGTGTCTCGTATGTAACTCTATTGAGAAAGAGAAACACTGGGCTGGAATTGAAAAGATGTGGGAACGATAAAATAGCTGCCATACAAGTTGGGAAACTAAAAACTAATTCTAACAGGATGTCCAACAGGATTCGAAATACCACCCACTAGATCTGCAGCGCATAACACTAACCACTGCACCACAACGGCCGCTTGGAAATGTCACGTTATTTTTGTGTACAGAACTCATGCTGTCCTTTCCATTACTTTGCAACTGGAGTATAAGACCTGAGGTCAATTGGTGATTTGCCTGGTTTAAGGAACGTTTCTTGACACATATAACTATGCTGCCCAGAGTTCATACAAGGCACATCTCTTGACACATATGAACTCGTATGAAGCATATATGTGTTCATGCCAGGCACATAAACAAAACAGACGTGGAGAGCCGCAAAAACATTGGCGAGGGCGGTGGTAAGGTGTGCCCCATGGCACACGCTGTCGTCGCCGAGCAGTGCACTTGGTAGAGACTGCAGAGACGAGACACTGAAACGAGGTTAGGTTAGACTCGGCACACAGCTACTGTGTTGACTCGTGAGTGCGTTATCGTAAGTGCCTGCATTTCTGGCTTGTGCGCTCTAACGAGGTAGGTGGCAGAATAGTGCGTTGAGCTGTGGAGTGGCATGGCCCGAACGAGAAGCATTTCAAGAATGCAGCTAGCACCATAAGGCAAAGCATATCATGTTACATCTACTGCTGACGTCTAGATAGGCTGCATTTTTTTCTTACCTTTTGTCGGCATCCGCCCCACAGAAGGAAGACTGAAAGGTTGCACAGCACAGTGACAAGATACGATGTAATGAAAAAAGGGCCCTTATGGAGAGCCACATGTAAGCCTTTAGAATGAGTGGCACTTACCCATTGATCGAAAACGTTCAGTGGGTGAGGTACGTGCGTTTCCAGAGTCAGCAAAAGTCTCCTACCCCTACTTTTAACTTTCTTGCCCTGTTCGCTTGCTTAACGGAGTTGCTGTGTTAATATCGCTTATTCTACTATAATTTATTTGTATTCCAACATCATTGATTGTACTGCGTCATCGCAAGGTCAATGTGACGTTGACTCTGCCCTGCTTCATGGCATGTTTGGAAGCTCCAAGTGGAATGTCCAATTGCCAGCTCCAATTGGAAGTAAGAAAACCAAGTGGCCTACCCAATTGGACTCGTGAATGCAATTTGGTAGCCCAGATGGTAATCCATTTGATTCCAATTGGATCCAGTTGGAATGCCCAATTGGACCCAGTGGTTCTCTTTCGCCTGGCAAGCCTCTGATTCTCTTAGAAAGTTGGAGGCTCTTTATATAATGCATTTAATCCCAACTGAGCACATTCCCGATTCGCCCATCCCAACAGCCATCGAATAGGCGCTGGATGTCCGGATATCCGGATAAACAGCAGCATGTCATTCAGTAGACATTCACTTCTGAAACAATTTTGAAATGCAGTCAGAAAAGCAGTCAGCAGTAAGTTTTTTACTTTTGTCACTTCAAATTCGGATTTAATATTCACCACTTAATTTGACATACTGCTTTCCTGACCGGTTACTTCACTGTGCAGCATGCTTCGCCGCCGAAGTGAGTGAAAAGCGTGGGCATGATGGCACAGTGCTTTGCTGGCCATTTAGGGCTTGACAGATGCGTACTTGAATGTTTTCAGTCAATGAGTAAATGCCATGCACTCATTCTAGAGTCCATGCACACAAATCATCAGCTGCAGTATCATTCCAAGAGCACAGAAGCAATGAGTCTGAAACAAAGTATGTGGTGTAAAAAGCAACCTGTTTTGTTATTAAATGCTGCATTATACAAAGCAGATGATCATAGTCAAGAGTTCAGTAAAGTACACATTTATGATAAATTCACTGTCAACATATGCCCCATTCAAAGGTTACTCATAAAGTGATGGTAACCATGTTTTAGGATAAAAATGTCACACTACCAAAAGCTAGAATTGTCCCTTCATTAACTGCAGCCTAAGGTTGAGCTAATTTGATTAGTGATTACCTTGTAGATACTGTAAACAATGGACAGCAAACTGATCAAAACTGATCAGTCTACAATTTTTCATGTCCTTGGTCTCCCCTTCTTATGGATTAAAAATAGTCCCCTAAAGCACAAGTCAACAAGCTCTGGGCAACATTTTCTGATGTTCCTACCATAAAAGACTACTTCAATGTAGAAGCGCTCCTTCAAACAACCCATATCTGTTTGCAAAAACAGTTCAGCATACACTGATGTTTGAATTCATCATGCTTCATACTCCTAACTCAATTATACTATCTTGCAGTGTCCTTATAAAGGGCAGGGATTGATGCATCAATGACGTGTTGTCACATTTATATCAAGTTTAAGCTCTGCCATCACTGACATGGTGCCATTACTCAGCAAGTAACCCTTGTATGAAGTAATACAAATATTGAGACAGGTAGGAACATTCAAAGCCAACAGAATTGTAGCCACACTTATACATTTTCTTGACACTTCAATTACGTATTTGCTATGGGGTCGTTTTTAAAAACGGTGCCTAACTTGTTATGGACTCTTCAGAGACTTTCTAAACTTAACCAGCTACACATACTTGTGGTTACAGATGCTCCTGTGCATGTAGAAGCAGATTGACTTGTAAGACAATGGTTTATATGAGTGCAACGCTTAAAAGCATGGCAGTAAAAGCTCTTGCACACAAAGCATATGTGAACGCACACACTCGCACACAAAAATGCTTGGAGCTGCAAACATTGTAGCTGCTGTAAGAGAACAGATCAAACTTGAAACTATGACAACAGATCAATAGAACAAAATGTCTGCAAAATTGTAAATACTACAGTATGGCAGCAAAAACAAATGCTCAAGGACACATTGCAATGAACAATGCACTGTGAAATAAGTTAACATGCAATAAAAATTGATTTAAATGTCCCATTTACAAAAGAAAACTAATTTTAAAACATTACACTTTAGCAATAGCAACAACTAGCTACAATGAAGATACTAAGACACCTCCAGGCTGAAAAACTAGCAAGGCATTTTTGTTGCTTCATACTGACTAGAACATGTGAAATCAATATTCACTGCCCCCTTACTATGTAGTACAGCAAAGCTTTAGCAAGAAAACGTGAGCTATGCTAATACTATTACCCAAATAATTACCTTCCCGCATAAGAGGGCCCCAGCAAACATTACTAGCTCATAAGCCGTTGTCTTGCACATCTCTGGCTCTAAGCAGAGAAAGAAGTGCGTGGTTAGCAGCACACAGAACATTATTCATATCATTCCTCAGTTTATGGTTTGATTCACAGCTTTGCAGGTTCTACAGAGCAAACTTAACAAGAAACGACTTGACTTCCGAGTAAACCTCCAAGCCCGTCTCTTTTTTTTTTTGGCTAAATCATGCTAACAGTCCAAGTGGCAGAGTCGAACAGGTGCCTTCAACAGTAGAAACCTGACATGTTAGTGCCGGTTTTAATAGCACCATTTTGCCAATTTCAGATGGCACAGATATTTCTAGTCCTGGCACAAGACGGAACTAGATTGCTCCTGTACAACCAAGTTCTATCCAGCAGTTTCTTTGCTGTTTTTCACCCCTCTTTGCTATTTTTCACCACGCTTTTTATGTACTGTTCAGCAGAAAGAAAAAACCATGATGTTCCCAGTATAAAGCAAGGCATTTATAGTACTTGTCTGGTCTACCCTATATCTTTCAATCTCTCTATCTGTTTTACAAAATGTTTTAAAATATTTTGAACATCAATGTAATGGACAAAATCATAACCCAGCTTGACTTCCTTTTCAGCATTATTCACTATTTCGTTTTATCTTAAAGCCAATCTCCAGCTTGAATTGTTAGCTTATTTCTAGATCAGCCTCAAGATAAAGCCAAATAATCATTCCACCACAGCATAATAAGCAATGTTACCAAAATGATTCTAACGTGTTCTCATTGACATCCAGGTTTACATTTCTGGTATGATTTCAGAGTGGAATGCATTTACATTTTTTAACAAGCACGTGTAAGTAGCAGCAGTTTTAGTTCAGTAGATCTCAACTGCAGGATCTCCAGGCAAGAGTGCCTATGCAAAATAGATTAATGCAACACAAGAATCATGAATCATGAAAAGTGTAGCATCTCTTGAATCATGTTTAGATTGCACGGAACTTTGATTAAATGCTATGATATCAATATAAGAGTGTGACACACATTTCACCCAAGTTTTATATTAGCTGCACTGTGACTTGGTTAACGATGTATCTAGTTATGTAAGGCAATTAAAAGCCACCTGGAAAGGCGCTGTCTCTGTATGGAACTTAAGGTAAATTGTCAATCTGCTATACACACACAAAAAATGCAAAAACACTGTATGAGAAAAAAAATGGCTGGCAGTTTAGCATTGCTAGGCACAAAAAATTGTGTCAAAGCATTTTACAGGTGGACACCACTGCCACTGACCCAGGGAGACAGTTATGCGCCTTTTCTTTCCTCAAAATCAAGAGTCTAAACCTTGCCCTGATTTTAGAAAGGAAAGGCACATAATTGCCTCAATTTGTATGGAGACAACACCCCTACTCACAGCTAGACTGATGTGTCCACTGACCCAGTGACCGAGTTACACTTGCCACCCAGAGGTTTCACACGAATGGTCACTGCTGAAACCCAGGAAATGTGGTCGGAAGTGCTTTCACACTAAAACTTGTTCCCACCAGGCTTATGTGCGCAGCCACTGATATCAACACTGACTAGAATGTCAACAGCCACAGTCGTGATGCATTTGATGCAGAAAAGAAAATCGCCATGCAAAAATGTTACAAAATATAAAATCTTAAATGCTAGTTTCTACACCATCTAGTCAAGCATTAAGAAAGTTCTCAGCACTATAGAAACAGGATAAGTGCAGAACACTGTGGGTAAATTGGTCAAATGCACCTCTTCCTTCTGACACAGTGTCTTCATTTCATCTTGAGCTTTCAAATTCTAAGCAAGTTGTTCCAAAGATACGTTTCATTGTACCACGTTTAAAACTAGTTATACCTGTGCAATGAACTTTCGAAAAAGTGCAGCAAAAAGCTAGAATGTTGAAGAAAGTTGAGACGACATATATTAAAAGGTCAGACTAAGAATGTGTAGAAAAGGTACTCTCACGGAGGCTCAGCTGTGAACAAAAAAAGGCACAGAAAATTAGAAAATTTTTCAAAATCAATTGTGCACAACATATATATGAACTCTACACCTCAAAAGAGGTCTTCAGATCTTTTGTTGGATACAAGCAGCATCATTACAAAAAGATGACTCAAACAAAATTTCAGGTGGTAAGTTAAGCACACTCCAGAGCATGACTCACTTCACTCTTCAATGCTCAGTGAATCGCAAATTTGCGACATTCTGTTTTCCCACCAACTACCCATCACGACAAGGTGCTTGATGTTAGCATGTTCTCTGAAGCCAGTGCTTCCTGGTCAAAATTTTTGGTGTTACTGTTAGCAAGCTGTTTGAAGAAAAAAGGGATATGAATGTGCGGCTTCCAGCCATCATCCAACAATTCCTCGTGTCTCATTTTCTGACATGTTGCGAAAAAATAGAAAGGCATTTGCCGGGTAAATTGTTCACTCTCAAGGCCTTCAATTTTCTCTTTCACACAACCAGGATTAGTTGCACGAATTGGTCAAATGCTAATTCTTGCTAATTCGCAACATAACAATTTCTCTAATTTTAGCGCCGCTAACAAAATTTTGATACTGGCTTTTGAATGTGGGTACATTAGCTAGCATAATAAAATTCGTTCTGGGTTGAACAGATGCATAAGTCTGATCAACATCAAATGTACTGAAAAAAGTCCTGTTAATTTTCATTCTGCATATTTAGAGCGAATTCTTGGCCCCTTTCAAGTTCGATATAGAGTCGACTGTGCACTACACATAGCTCCTTCTTTGGTTTCATGCAAACATCGTCATTCAAACGAAGCACTTTCCTTAATTTGTCATAGTTCACCATAGTGGCGGCTCTTTACATCCTGTTGTTTGCCAGAGCGGCTCTGCGGAGGAGTCAGCACTTCACGGTTTTCCTCTTTCAGGTGATTTGGCTCGGTGCCCGGCGAGGAGTGATGTCTGTTGATGATGTTGTAGGCTATCTCCCGCTCTCGCTCACGGTACTTGGGGTCGAGGGTGTACCACATTGCAAGTGCACAACGTCGTCCTTTTTCAATGGGAAGGACACCGTGGAGGTTTTCTGCACCTGCCGAGAATGCCACGGCACGGCCGCACTTGGGTCTCACTGAGGCCTGCAGACACATTATAGCATGATTACAGTGGAGCCACACAGAATAGAATACTTTTCTACCAGCCTCCATTTTATCTTCAAATCTTCCTTTGCAGGTTTTTTCTTTATAAAAAATTCACAGAGTCTGTGCCTGCCACCATTAATGTCAGTGGTTATAGTTTCATTTATGGAATTAACCAATCGACCTAATTTGTGTGTCTCTTGTCTTTCCCTTAGATGTACAGGATCTCTTAATTTTTCTTTACCTTGAGAATGAATCAGTCTGACTTTTCAGTGCTAAAAGCTATACTTTTACTTCCTTAGGCTTATCGTGGAAGTATTATCCTGCTATACTTATTTTCCGCATTTATGTAAGCTGACTGCCAATCTGGTCCCAAAAGAAGCAGTGAATGTCACTTGATAAGGGCACTATACAAAATATGAAAGCCTGTTACTTTTCTAATGTCAGGAAACTTCTATTGCTCGTTCTTGGTGCGCGCAATTTTCTGTTGCCTTTAGGCTTCATCAACTGATTTTGTAAAGGTGAGACATTCGATTCGTAATGTAATTAAAGTATCACTTTTTTTTTTAAAGACGTCATCTCTAGGGAGTATTCACAGTGGCCGCCATTTTGTTGTCTGTGCAGCACTGCGAAAGGCCGTGGGCATGTCTAATAGGATTATCCCCTCCTGCTCTAGCTTGCGCCACTGAAACTACGCACTGGACAATAAAATGGCGCCCATGACATCGCGTGAATGCCGTCAACACCAAGGAGGCATTTCCGTTACTGGTCTAAGAGTAATGAAACAACATGACTCTTCAACAGGCAACTGAATTTAAGACTGGAGTGCATAGTTTACACTGTAAACCCCTCAGCTTCGCTTTTTACTGGTTGCACTGTCATTATGTGCAGTTTAAAACAAAGAAAAAGAAAATACAGTTTTAGGTATATATGCCAGTATCTGAATCCAGAACAGTATTTTTTATCAGTTTTGCACATCTTTATCGTTTTCATCCAGGGCTTGCACTGTGTACTGTCACATGTATTACCAAGTTAACCATCTCTAGGTTGAAAACAATGCACAGTGATACGTCATGACAACCAACAATGACATACAGTCATGCTCTGTTAATATCGCTATTGTTAATATAGACAACTCGAATTACAGACAGTTCTTCTGAAGACCAAAAGCTTAATTTTAATTTAGCAATGAGAACAAAACTTCGTTTGCCCCAACCAGATTTTCCTTTTCCTGTAATTTGAGTACACGACACCAGCAAAAAGCAGAGTGAAAGCGCAGACGCTTTGTGTCAGCCCTTTCTTCATTTTGGGGTCTTATGCTTTACACTATCGAGGTGGCCAATCTACATGCCTTCCCATTTGCTCTATTATGTGACTGGCAGTAAAGGAATCTCTCTACAGCTTCTGCTACATTGTAAGCTGCACAAATAACTGTCAGCTGACTGGGTATAGATATTTACAAGTGGCTCATGGGACACAAACAGTCGTAGAATAGACGTCATCATGACATGAGACGCTGTCATGCATCCCATGTACAACTGAGCACTTTAAAATGCACTGCATGTTTTTCTAGATAATGAAGATCAGGATAACTCTTGCCTTCCAAGATTTGTATATCCTCCACTTTGGACGTGGTAAAAAAACAGCGCAGCGATGACGGACAACGTACGAAGAAAGAAGACGGAAAAGCGCTGACTAACAGCTGAGGTTTATTGGAAAAAACACACAACAAGGGAACTGTGTGAGGCATATCACATCCACGTGAGTGGTGAAACGTGTAAGCACAGCTTCGGTGCTTCTTCATGATTGTGAGAATAAGTACCTCGATTCCCATGATTAGAAGTGTTTTCGGAGAAGCATGTATTCTGGTTGTTTTTTGGAGTGTATTAATACCTGTGTTTTTTCCAATAAACCTCCGTTGTTAGTCAGCGCTTGTCCGTGTTCTTTCTTCGTACGTTGTCCGTCATCGCTGCGCTGTTTTTTACCACGTCCATGATGCACCAACTCGCTCAGTTGTCTGTTATCCTCCACTTTGTTGAAGTTTGAAGTTTATTTTCATTTCAGTAAGAAATGAGGGACCCGAGACAAAAAGTGAGCGTTAATTCACTTGACGGCGCTCGGGCCCCATTACATGGCAAAACAGCGACACTACTATACACAGAAAGTGACCTTACTCACATTATTTTTCCTCAATAATTTTTTTTTGTTTTCCATCATGCTTGGTTATTGCAGAGGACTAGCTTTATGGGCAGTTTCGTCTGAGAGCCAAGGAGACTGTATTAAGGAGTATTAAGGAGACATGAGACATTATAGTGGGGTTAACGAAAATTTTGGTTGCCTATATACTCCCCATTAATGGGTGCTTGTTTTCACTGCACCAAAAACATGAGTTGCAGGGCTTTATTGGTGAATACAAAATAATCTTTTGCTAGTGCACAATCCACAATACTATAACCAACAACTGGGTCATTTGACATGCAAAAGTGCATGCTCTCTGTGTACTTTCACCGTCTATCAACAGAAAAAATAGCACTAGTATCTTCTGCCAATGCATGGCCTTCATGGGCAAGGTGCACTAGTGGCGACTAAAATGGCTTTGCCACTTTCAAAGGCATATTTTCAGAGAGCACCTGACCACCCACACAAGCACTTTCAAAGGGGCTATTTGTATTGCCCATGCTCTTGACACGATTGGTGACACTACCCATGATGTCACTGCAGAAACCTTGACGGGCTTTTCAAAGCATTCAGCGTAATGGCAGATTTAGGGGGGGGGGGGGGGGGCAGCCTGCCCTCAGCAAGAAACTTTCTATAGAGAAACCATGAAAAACCAAATTTTTGTTTGATGAAGAAAGTTAAAGAAATCCATTGCAAAAATAGGACTGCCCTCTGCCCTCACCCCCTTCAAGAGTTATTGGCAAATCTACCCCTAATTTCATGCAATAAAGGATGTTCGTTTCACTAAGTTAGCTAACCAAATGGCATGGGCAAAATTGCACAACTTGTTTATTGGAGTTTTTGATCCCTGGGCTAACACGAGGCACATGAAAAAAAAAAGCACCCACCTGTATGTTGGTTTTATGCCTTGCAAACACAAATTCTCCACCAACAAAGTCATCGTTCAGGTACAACACAGCACTGGAACATGAAAGCAAAACAAGCAGCTAAAACAAATGCAATTTCTGAGGCTGTGATCAGGCAAGTTTTGAGACAGCCACCAACATGTGATGCTGTGATGGCAGTAATTTACTGTTTCAACCTTAAAGCAATTTTAAGTTTGACAGGGTAGCCCAACTTTAAATTTCATACAAGTAAGAGTTCTGGTTGGCTATCTACGCATGAGACAGCATGACTGTGCCAAGGTAGCTATTGCAGGGAACACACAACAAATGCTTAATCTCACAGAAAAAGGCTTGCAGGTGAGGCACAGGAAATGGCTACAAATTACATTTATAGAGAGCAAATTATACACAAGAGCTCAGGGCTATGTGCACAGCAGTGGAAGAGGACAAAAGGACGGACAAAAAAGGAAATCCTTTCAGGCACTTGCCATTTCTATACAAAAATCAATTACTCACATTGCTACCACAATTTGCAGTACAAAATGATCTCACATATCAATGACACACGACAACCCAATTAAATAAAGGTGCAAGTTGCAGTCTATTATTATAGACTTAATGAAACATCCAAGCAGCACATATCTAGCAGAGCCAGTTTAAAAAAAAATCAGTACAAAGATGATGTGAGAGACATCAGGCAGTAAAGCATTCTATGCTTACATTTACTCTCTGCAACAAGATAATTTGGCAAGATTTTTGCCACCAAAGAACTGGCTTGAGCTACCTCTGCTTTTAAGAAAAGCATGCAAGTGCACATCAGCAAAGCCTTATACCTGAAGTCTCTCCAGATGTATGCTGGGAGCTGTTTGAGGCACTCTCCAGTCTTCTGAAGGATACAGTTGTCCGCATGAACCGAGTGGCTCATGTCACTACTTGGCCTGTTGGAAAAATCTGAGGGAAAAATGAAGTTCAGCGACATCGTGTGAACAAAGCATGCAAAATGCAGCAGTCATACCACGTGGCACTCTCGGCAACTACAGAAACCTCAATGGTGATGAGGAATGTATCTTAAAAGAGTGGGGCTAGGGTAATGCAACAATACCATTCTGATTACATTTTTTCTTTTTTTGTTGTTTATTGCATGGCTGAAGCTCAGCATACCGGGGGTGCGACATCATTTAACCGGAGCAAAATAGTTACAGCCAGGCCCAGGCCTCCTGGAATCCGAGAGACAGATATATAGGTAGTCCTGGTAAATAAATGCCACTGGACTGCTTACGATAGGATAGGACTGCTCATGGTAGGATAGGATTGCTTGTGATCGATGTTTACTCGAAGTTTAGAAGTGCACAATTATTTGCAAGAAAATCAAGAGGTGCACAGCGTATATAACCATGTAGCAGAGATACTGCTTCAAACATACAAGCATGAAACCATGTTTGTTGAGCGATTTTTGGCACATGATGCATGGGCTACATTTTATGTTCTTCACACATTCGTTTCCTCTTTATGAACTTTATTTTTTGTCAACCGAAATGAAAAAAGATAAAATCACGTGATAAGTATTGAATGGGCCTTGCCTATTCCACATTCTATGCGTTTATACCAAAATAGCATGAAATGAAAAGTGCATTTACAACCGCAAGACCCCAACTTTCTATGAGGTTGCCAACTACAAGTGAAACTAGAAAGAATGACTTAAAGTACAGCCAGGCTTTGCCATTGCCTTCGTGCTCGGCGCAGTCACAAAACTACAGCCAAATGCACAAGAATCCCTGGTAACCTTAATGCACCAGAAAGAGAATTTAAAGAATTACATGAACATATTCAATCAGTTCTACTGCAAAGCACATCAAACAGTGAAATTTATCTCTGAAAACAGAAGCAAATAAGCACTATTGCAAGCGAAAGAGAAATTTAGAAAATATGTCACGTAAAATACACAACAGCTCTAGAATATTTGGTCCGCTAAAGAGCAAAACATTTTATCACTAAAATGGAGAAGGAACAAAATGCCCTTCATTTGCCTTCAGACCTCAAATATTGATGGTCCATACAGACAAGTCACCTTATTGTATGCATGATAGTAGCACTCACTCTGAATGAAATGTGTAGCTATGTTTACAGAAACAACCAATTAGGGTGCTGCAAGGAAACAAAAGTAGCAGCAGTTTTAATTGCATGAGTGTATAATGCACAGATAAAGGAAATGGTGATGGTACATACAATGTCTCCATATATACAAGGTGTATGCTGGGTGCATGATTATGGCAATAAGAAGGGCACATGAAGTTTTCAGGCAATGCATTCAGAGCTATAATAAGCACTGCAATTATGCATGGCATAAATGCCACATTTTGAAAGTCATGCCCACGCAACATGGATTGAATGGGCTTATTATCGTACATACTGAAGAAGGCAGCCTGCGACACTGCGACAACAGGTGACACTAGTTCAATCTCACTGTTACACAGTTACGCCTCACTGATGCGAGTTCTTTTTGGTGCCCAAGCAAAACTGGTAAAGTGAATTACTCAAAAAAAAGCTGGCTATGAAAGAACTATAAAAACTGAACCATAAAAAATAGAAAAACATTTTCTGATTAAGGTCTGCTTTTATGCCTAGTGGTGTGCAGTGAAGAGGAAACTGATGCGAAAATCTTGGCAACTCCAAGTCCACTATACTGGTTTCCGACATCTAAAAAAAAATTCAGTGCAGTGTGAAGTGGCCAGCATTTCATGAGACATGTTGAGGACTCTCATAGCAAGACTGTTCACACCTCACAAATCAATGGTACAAATATGTACCCAGTTGGCTGACAGCTGCTGAGCACAGCTGTCAACGTTGCAAAAACTGCAAAGAGAAAGGTTTGTTCACAGCTATGACAGCAGTGCGGTAAATGGAAAAGTAAATATCAACCGGGCCTCTTGGCACGTTACAGCATAAAGCCACAAAACTGAAATGACCATCATTGAAGCATCTTTGCAGCATTTTGTTGGTTCTCTTGCTTAAACTACAGGAGAGGAAAGTTGTGGATGGGGCACTGAAGGCATTGTTCTTATTTCTGTCCATGTTAGTGAGACCAAACATAATGGCTACAATGAGCTCTGAGTATTTTGAACCTGTCCGTTGTCCAAACAACAATTTTTTATACTGTCAAGGTATAAATATACAGAAAAAGTCTGGTCGGCAGAAAAGCTGCCCTTAATTCGATTTGTCCGTATCAACTGGGACCATATTGATTGGGCTCAATCGTGCATTATCGAATCCATAGCAGTGACACTTAAATAAAATTGTTATAATTCATCTTAAGTTAGTAAAATGTATGCAAAAGAAAGGAAAAAAAAAACCTGTACAGTCAGAAGGCATAGTCTACAGTTCAGGCCGAAAATTATGAGCACTAGTACCACATATAAAAAATGCATGTAAACATCTGCGCTCCACCAACTATGAAACTCCTTCAGTATTGAAAGGTGAACCAAAACAGTAAATCTAGCATACAGATGAAAAACCAGCACAACAGCACACGTTATTGGCTCATGCCTCCAATTTTATCCAGCACAATTAGTTACCTGTTCCAAAAGCAACTGTGCAAACTTTCGCCCCTTACTAAAACGAACTAGAGACAGCAGCAGTGTAACAACAGAATACAGGTATACCTACCAGTCACCGCTGCCCTGCAGACAAGGTGAGTGTACGAGAAGTACAGGTGTGAAGCGAGGTTGAAGTGAGACTCGACATAGCTTCGTACACGATCACTGGCTTCGTAGAAAAGTTGCGCCAGATGCTTGTCCAGGGTGCCGTTTCGAGTCAGCTGCACCAAGGAATCAGAAGCCACGAGTGAAACGACTCCCGAGTGAGGTGGGGTTTTGCTTAAACATAGTCACGCTGTGTGGTTGAAAGCCTTACAATGCATAGGTCACACTTGAAATTGCCATGTAAAGAGGTGTTAGTAAAACGACAGTAGTTTTGCATTGTTCCACTATCATGCTGTCCCTTCTTGAAAACATGGAAGTATTTGCACACTTTGCCGGTGTCTGCACAGATAAGCGTATAATGCGCTCAAATATCTTTGGTTTTTCTGGACTAAACTTGATTATATCACAGCCATGGGTGAACACTGGCTGGCCGTGTTTTCAGCACAATACTATAAGAGAAGTGCTAAATGCACTAGTTGCCTGTGCTTAATGACCTCGCCATTTTATACAGTGAATTTCAGAAAGTTGGTTGAATGCCTTTTCCATTTCACTTTATACGTTGGGCATGATCTTAGCCTTGATTTGTTGAGCAGGCTTAAAGCTAGAAAAGTGTAAAAAACTGACTGAATGGTGACAGCAGTATGTATCAGTGTCATTTTGGTTGCTTGTTTCTTCGATTATCCGTACATGCCTTTTGTGTGAAAACAGCTGTTGCAACTGACAATCTGTATCCTCACGTAACCCCAATTATATGCACAGATACAGCAGGATCCGAGTAATATAAATCTCACAGGACCAAAAAAACACAACATACTTTCAAATTCAAATTCAAATTTATTTGCCACCATGGTACAGATGATGGCGGGGACCCGTATCACCCGGGACCTCTGAACCTCGCCCTCAATAAGTTGGGACTTGCACGGATGCCATATAGCTTGACTATATGACTTAAAAGCAGAACCTTTAGGCCGTTTCCTTTGGAAAAGGCTGTACCTGTCAATGATGGGGTCAACATGGCACATTCTTAAGAGAGCCGACTCTTATAAGTCCAAAGCCCACCTGAACTACATTCTCATAGGCCAGCACGTGAACGTGGGCCTTTTTGATTCCAACACAATACCCTAACAACACCAACAAAGAACTTTTCATTTCCGGGAGAAAATCCCGAGAGGTGAGCAGGGACATAAGCATTCTTTGAGAATGCACCCCCATGCTGAGAATGCAGAGCATAAAAGGAGTATAGACACCTAATTTTGGTGGCATGTTTTCTTCTCTATAATGATGCAGAAGACACTACTACACATGAATTACCTTGTGATATTCACCTACGACCGCTTAACAATTTATAATCGAATTTTTTCTGTCACACTGCTTCAGTTTCGGTCTCAACAGCCGAACAATAGCTGTGACGTCAAAGAGTGCTTTTGTGTCACGAGAGGCATGGAAAAAATTCCATATAATCGCTGCTTCCTCGTTTGAATTTACTGCAGTGCTGAAGCCAGCCTTCCTCAAGAGCCAGAATGACAACTAATGAGGAAGCAGGGATTATATTTCAGTTTTTTCATGTCTCACGTGACCTGTAAGCAAACGTTGACGTCACAGCCCTCATTTGGCTGTTGAAACCGAAACCGAAACAGCACGAGAAATAAATGCAATTACAAATTATTTAGCGGTCATACGAGAATACCAGGTAGTAATCCATGTACAATAATGCCTTATGCATCATTACAAACAAGAGAACACGCACACAAAATTTGATGTCTACACTCCTTTAATGCTCAGCATTCTCAAGTAATTGTTGTAACTAACAGCCACCACAATTTTCATCTACTGTTCGCTGAGAATGATGTCCAGGCAAGCCGAGAAGTGGAGATCTTGAAAATGTGCCCACCATGGTCATGTGACAGAGATAGGACAGGCCCGTGAGAACCTTGCAGCGGCCTCAGAAGAGGGCAAAAAATATGGCCGTCTTTTCATCTCTCACCAAAGCACCATGACCGGCACTAATGACACCTTGAACCAGAAAGCCACACCAACAGCCTTCTGCTGTGGCAACAGTTCTTCCAAGGGTAAGAGTACTAGTATTACCTCTGATTCAAAAGTTCGTTGGAGGCACTAAGATATCTCTTAACTGCGGGAAGGCAAAGGCCGTTTGCAACTCATTGCACTGATCTGAATTCACCGCGCTTGAATTCGTTTCATTCCAGAGGAGAAGAGCAGCTGGCGCGAGCGTGGCAGAGGAAGCGGTGACGTCATGCTGCACATGCGCAGCGCGTCGGAAGTTGTTGCTTGGCGGTGGATCACACTGCTTCAACGTCCTTTCGTCTGATGTGACATCATCATCCACGTTTCCTCATTTCTTAGCAATTTTTACCCAAATTAAAGATCTTTCGGTGATCTTAAGGTCATGTGACCTAGGTGGTGATGTAATGAATAGACAGTCACCGCGAGTATGAACCGTTAAAGGCTATCGCCTTAAAAACTCACGAGCGCAATCCGGCCGGCAGTGATTCCTTCGAATGTCTCAAATTTGCTGTGGGGAGACTGGTTTCCATCGTATCCATCCCCAGTGAGGGCAGCAACCTGGGGAAAGTGACAGAGGTGCATGACTAGTATGTTAATGGATGCTGTCAATATATGCGAGACCGTAAGCGGCAGGGAATGGATATAGTAGTAAGTTTAGGTTATATTAAGTTGGGTTAAGTTGCCTAAGGTTTACCCTTAACAGACTGTCCATGGCTCTCAAGCTGCTAACTTGAACATGAAATAAAGTCCTATAAAACGCCAAGTAACGTTTAATTCTTTCCAATAGCTTAGTATTACAGTACATACACCAGCATCATACAATACCATGAATGTGTAGCTATTATCTACTTCTCTTCAAGAGTTACCTAAGCTGTATGACATAGTTAGCTGCAGATGGCAAAATATACTAAAAACAAACATAAAGAGTGCTTGCACTGTAATTCATAGATGTCCAGAATAAATTTTACACTAAGATTCAGAAGTCAAAATGACCGCAGGGTGGCCCACAACTGGAAAAGAAACATTGGTCAGGAGGACTGCACACAATTACTGTGTGTAGGTCACTTGACAAGTCAAGAAAATTCCTAACAGACCCATAACAACTCAAAACATGACAGTATAACTCATCAGTTTCGCTGTTCAGAGTAACTTGGGCTTAATCTCAGCCACACACACAATGTAATTAATGTCCATGTGCACCATTTGCTTGAAGGCCGATTTTTAGCACTTGCCAAAGAAAGTGAATAAATAAAGCCTGCATCTAAGGTTTGGCTGGCCTTCTCAACAGCTAAATTGCCGGAACTGGGCAATGATTATGGAGGAAGACTATAAGGAGTGGAAACTCCGCCGTCTGCGGCGACCAGAAAAGGTCACATGCCCGCGGCGCCACTATCATGCTGGCGGCACCTGGCGGCCTGGAAAGAAACTACTGAAATACAGCGTCACGGCGTGCCCGCTGAAGAAAACACCCGTTTCGTCTGCTTTGAGCGCATGCCACCGGAGAGCGCGCCGAAACCGCCTGCCCGGGCGCTGCATTTTTTTTTTTTTCCTGCTGCTTCTACGAGGCGCAGCCCGTCGGATGCGCCCCCGTCGGCGCATACAATTGTGACTTTATCTGGTCGTCTGCGCTCGCTCGCGCAGACGGGAGTTTCACTTCCTATATAGTCTTGCTCTGTGGCAATGATTTGATTCCTCACCAGGCATACTAATGAGACCTGGACCCACATGACTTAGTTTTTAGTTTCTATAGACTATAAAATCTGGTTTGACGGCAAGGAACTTATTTTTTTTAATGATAATATCCCTACCACACTCAATATACGTAGGTTTTAGCGTATGAAAAAAAGAAAAACTTAACGCACTGTCCTGATGATTACATTGATAAGAAGACAAATTTTTTTTAAAGTAAGATAAATTAGTAATTTTTATTATTTCTTTCTACCGCATTTGTAAGTGGCCCTCAAACTAGAAAGGGCCAAACTTACTTTAATCAGTGACAGCAGTGATGAACACTCGTCGTCAGTCAGGAAGCCTTCAGCCACAAAGCGAGTTCCATTGAGGGCAGTTTCATCTTGAACAACTCTGACAGTGCTCATGTTGAAAGAAGAGCCTTCATTCTCACTCTCACTTGGTTTGGGAGATGCCACTGTCTGCATTAAAAAAGGCGATACTTAAATTGCTTCACACAAACACAAACATATGCCTCATAAAATATAACCTTCCAAGCTGGCAACCCACAGTTCCACAGACAAATTTAGGTTGTGTTATACTTAAATAGTAACTATCGGTATCCCCTGGAAAAGCTCAGTTTACTTGGTCATGGTTATTAATTGACTCTCAAATGCTGATCAGCTCACTCTAGTATATATTTCAATGGCTCATAACCCTTCGTTGATTCTACTGTGTCAGGACCACATTTGTTACATCCCCGGAAACTTGAAAGCACTGGCTGGTCCCCCTGCCAAGCACCACCACAAGCAAAGAGTAAGCATAAAAATAAGCATGAGAAAGACATGAAATACTGTGTGGTTATAGGGTGGTTTTAGTGGAAAAATGTGGCACACATTTCCTTTCCTTTGATACCCGAAATAGAAGAGGCATCTCATCTGTTTTGTGCTTCCTCCTTATAAGCTGATGTATTAAATTCATGGCTGTGTGCTGTGTTCCAGAACACTGATAATTACAAGTGTGTGAGCATAGGCAAGTCAAGCACCGACTGGCACAGAATAAAAGGATGAAACAGGAGGAAGAACGAAGTGCTAACTTTAAAATGAACCTTTATCTGAAACAAGCGAACATTTTGTGTGTGTAACGCACTAATCAGCTGTCTTATTATCAGAAGCAGAATAACGGGAAGAACCAAGTGGAAGGTGGAGAAGTGACTCTGTATATACAATCCTGACTAGTGAGGCTGCAGAAGTCTTAAAAATAACTGAAGAAACTTAGCTAAACATGCAAAATGGAGGACTTTGCAACACCACACCATTTATTTGCTATGCAAATGTTTTAAATGTTCACCTGTTCCGAATAAGGGCTCAATTGCAAGTCAATGCCATGCTAATGCTTCTGTCTGTATCATTTTTTTATTGTGATAATAATTAACTACAGCATGCAGAACAATGAAATAAACACTGAAAGAATACTTACACCTCAATTTAATAACATAACTTCACTTGAGTACAGTTACACCTGGATGTAACGGACCTCCATATAGCGAATTCCTCAATATTACAAAGTTTCTGAATTCCCCAGCACCGTCCCAACTGAAGTGCGAGTATTTCAGAACGGCATGTAATGAAGGTGTTGCAGCGGTTGACCTTGATTAACAAACTGGCTACACCATCTATGTGTCAGATGGTGCCAAGCCACTCAAAATTTGGCAGAACCACACGAAAGTTTCGTGACGATAAAGCACGAACTGACATGAGAGGAATGCCGATACAGAATTTCTGTTCTTAATGGTCACTGACGACTGAACCTTTCTCATTCTTCACTTTCAGAGAAAAACTGTGTTTTTATTAATAAGAGAACCGAAAGTTCTTTATAAAATAAATGTGAAATGCTAAAAATAACTGCGAGTATGCAATGCAAGGGTCTTTGCGATTTACTGCTAAAGACAATCAACAACGCAAACACCAGAGAGTTTGCACATTGTTATATAAATGCGGACAGATAACCAACACGCATACACAAGAAGGCACTGATAGGCGTGTTGCCAATGTGAAAGTGAGAGCATTTATTGAGAGGTTTCAATGAAAGGCCATAGATCTGTAAACACCAAGCACAATGTGTGATGTTTCATCATGAAAGTCATTCAACGGCACCCTTCACCGCACGCAACAATTTTTGTTTATCACATTCCATATTTAAATGACACTTGCATGAGACATCACATGAGATAATAACAGTGATGCCCACAAATGTTTTGCAAATGCTTGCACGCAGTGGGTCAGTGGCTATGGCGTTAACCACTGAGCCAGAGGCTACCGGATCGAATCACCTCTGCTGTGACCACTTCTCAATAAAGGTAAAATTAAACTGAAAAAAGTGCCCGTGTGCTTCGAAACATCAGTGCAAGAACCTTATGTAGAAGAAATTAACCGAAAGCCCTCCACAATGACACCCTTCTTAGCTCACACACAGATTTGGACATTAAACACCAGACACGGGTACTTTGTTATCCCACTTATTAGCTGAGATTAGTATAAGTGTGGATTTATAAAATGAGTTTAAGAGTTTTTTCAGAACATTGCCACTGCTTGAGATCACAGTCACCAATAACCAATAACTTTGCAAACAAAAGTTCCTTTGACAAGGCCCATTCCCTTATCTCTCTAACATCACTACCATGCACGGGCAGCATTAATTCTGAAATAACAGTAAAATAAACTTGAAATTCCAGGTGTTCACAAGGCAAACTTTTGCTGGCTCTGCAAACAAACAAATACCTCAGTGAATGAACATTCAGGCATTGCAAGTGCTCAACAGTGATTGAATTGAAAGCATGGCAACAAATTGCCCAATTTAATTGAAAGAGTTTTACACCTGAAGTTTCTGTTTCAGTTATTAAAAGAACATTAGAAAATAGATATTTCAGATATAACATCTTTTTGTACAAGATACGCTACACTGCAGAGGCACTCTTAACAATAACTCCCTATTCCAACCGCAATAACTAATTAAGTACTTTTCTTTAAGGTTTGGTTTATGGGGTATGGAGTTCAATGTCCCAAACGTAGTGGAGGGCTCCCGATAATTTCGACCACATGGGGTTCTAGCATTTCATCTCCATCAAATTGCAACATGCGGGGGTCGGGATCGAACCCGTGTCTTTCGGGTCAGCAGCCGAGGACCATAACCTCTGAGCCACAGTGGCAGCTTAGGCTGGACAATGATACAGTTTTACTGACTTCACTGAATCTTTTGTCATTGCACCTCGACTATAATCTTTAATGTGACCTCCTCATGTTTTTTTCACATCGATGTATTTTTGTTGCACCTGGTGCTTTGTGTAGAATTTTGTTTGCTTGTTTCACTTTGTTTTTTTGCCTATCAAATGGATGTAGCCATGTACTCCTCCCTGCTAAAACCCTCGATGGGATTGGAATATTTTTAAAAATAAATTAAATAAATGTTTGGTGCAGCCATCTGAAAGCAAACACAGTGCACATGCAGTACAATAAGAAGAGAATGTCAGAAATGACAATGAGACGTCAAGGGCAGCAAATTATACTTAAATACATCTAAAACTTCAAGACACAACAGATAAAATTTCAAGTGGCAACACCAAAAATGCACCTACCATGTTCAGCTGCATTTCAAGGGCCACTATTGTTTCCCTTTCACTCTCTAGACGTCTGACATGTTCCTCCACCTCCTGAAAATAACAAGAAACCAGCAAATGGAAATACTTAAGGGTGCAATCAGATGAGCAGAAAACATGGTTTATTATCCTTTCCATGCAAAACTCAAATTTCTTGGGAATCCTGTGTTACACAACTAACTGAGTTTGTTCATGACGTATGCGAAGCTTTGGATCATTGTAGCATCATTGACTGCATATTCATTGATTTTAAAAAGGCTTTTGACGTAGTAGATCATGGTCTATTAGTCCACAATGTGCGTTGTTTAAATGTGAATGAGAAGGTTGTTGAATGGATTAGGGAATATTTAAGTTTAAGGTCTCAGAATGTCACAATAAATGGAGGCAAATCAAATGTAACTTCCATCACGTCAGGCGTCCCACAAGGGTCAGTTTTAGGACTGTTGCTTTTTCTTGTGTTCATTAATGACATATCAGAGAATATTACTTCCTACATGCGACTCTTCGCTGATGACTGTGTAGTCTAACGAGAAGTGAAAAATTCCCAGGATTCACTTACTTTGCAGGAAGACCTAAATACATTGCACCGGTGGTGCGAACAGTGGCACATGAAATTAAATTTGCAAAAATCAGTGTGCACATGTGTTTTGCGAGGAAAAAGAATGTACCTAATTACATCTATAACATAAACGGCCCCTTAATGAAACTGTTCTCGAATATAAGTATTTAGGTGTGTACATCACCTCAAAACTATGTTGGCATCGACATGTTGATTATGTTGCTGAAAAAACTTGCAAAATGTTGGGTTTTTTGTATCGTAACACGAGAATGTTTCTGCAACACTCTAGGGATTTACTATTTAAAACATATATTAGGTCTGCGCTGGAATATGCTTGTACTGTATGGGACCCGCCGACAAAGACTGACAGACAAAAATTAGAAAGAGTCCAGAACTTAGCGGCTGGCTATGTTTCTGGGAATTATAGTAAATACATAAGCGTGTCTGGCATAAAACAGGAATTAGAATGGGAGCCCCTTGAAGTAAGAAGGACAAAGCTAAGGCTTAAATTTTTTCACAATATATATTACAACAGGAATGATATTCCTAGAGAGAAGTACATTTTTCATCCACACTACAGATCCGAGTGGGTTGATCATAACCATAAAGTGCGCGAATTCAGATCAAGAACCGATTTGTTCAAGATGTCGTTTTTTTCTCACACTGTTCAAGAATGGAATGCTTTATCTTTATTTCTAGTTAATATTACTGACAATGAAGTGTTTGCATTGTCATTGTGACTGCCTTTGTAATACGCGAAGCTCGGAAGTCGTGGGACTGGATCCCACCGGCGGCATGTGGTTGTTTTTTCTTCTGCTGTTATTAATCTCCCAATGATGAAAAACTAAAAATTAAAAAAGACATCCCCTTTAATCCTTCGTTTCGATGACTGTTCGCTCAATCAATCACCACATCAATGAGTGCACGTGCACACACACGCACACACATCAATGAGCATAGCTGAGGGTTTGGCCCATGAAAAATGATAAGACCAGCCAATACCAGTGAAAAGAAAGTAAGATACTGGCGGTTTCTGCACAGTGATGAAGGAAGAGATAAAACTTTCTATCTTATATGCATTTTTCTAGAAATCCTTTGGCTATACGCATGCTCATAACTGTTGACCATAATGTAGTAGATCTCAATAATAATACTCTCATGGAATCACGAAAAATATTCGTATCATATCCAAAACAAACAAAATACGTACCCAGAAGCATGATAAATGCGTTCATGTAGATCTGTTTATGGCGGACAGGATTTATTTACGGCTGCGTGCCGCCTCTCACTGCGCGCGATACGTAGTCCGTGACTGACGATTGCGGCGTGAGCATTGTGCGGGCAGCACTTTGTGCTCAAAGATGTGCTCGTGGCTCGCTCATGGCTCGAACGTTCCATTTCATGCGTAGTGGTACGGGAGTGTTCGAAACTCTCAAAATTCTGTACATTGTACACAATGTACTCTGGCTCGTGAATTACACGAATTCGTATCAGCCCGAAATTTGTATCAACCATGTATGTAATCGATATTCTACTGCACTTAACAGGATTGTAGCCCTGTGTATGCATTCCTGAGACATCACAATTGCAGTTTCAAGGAACAAGTCCCTTGCCGTTGTTACTGCAGAAGGGAAGTACTACTGACATTTCACGAGATGCCCATGACAGTATTGCCAAACTGGCTTCACGCAGCTTCCATGAGAGAGATTGTAGTGTTCATGTCACAATTTCCTGGATCCTGACAGTTCAACAAAAACAGTGAATAAAGTTTCTGGAACTCATTTCTTCCATAAGTGACAACTGCAACCTTCCATTAGACTGCAATAAATTCAAGACAGCCTGCTGAAACATACTGTTTCTTGTAAAAGAACTGCACAGTGATGCTTGCATGTGCTACCATCACGTTGTCAGAAACAGCAGTTTGTTTTCGTTTTATTTCTACACTAATAAACATGGCACCCACACTGAAAGTACTTGAACAAAAAATGTTACATCAATAGTTAAAGGCCATGGACACTGGTGCTTTTCAGTTTTCACCAACTTCAAAATGCCTTTACCAGCAGATGTGAGGTAGTTTTTCAGTTGGAGGTGAATGGTCAGGGGCTTTGTTCGACTAGCTAGATTTAGCACAAAACAGGTCGGTCACTGCAGCATTCATAATGCCTAAACCAGAAACATTTTCTTTGACATACTATGATCGCCTCAGTCATGTACACGTAATATTGTCTGCAGAATTAACAAAATTAATAGCTTCCCATGAGCGCGCCGTCAAGCAGCTGCTCATTATTGTGCAGGAAAAGATGGACAGCTTGAAGTGAGTTTCAACACCAGCTCAAACTTACAACATATTTGATGGTAGTCTGGAAACTTTTCTTTTCTATATTATTGGGCTTGAGCCAAAGCAATGCAATGCAAGGCAAGTGCTAAGAAAAAAAATCAAAACAAGAAGGAGGCTGACAGGGCTTACATTGTTATCTGTGGGCCTTTGTCTAGAAGGTTTTGCTTGAGTGCATGTGCATTTATCTCAGTTGTGTTTTCAAGCACAGTCTGCTGCTGCTGTTGTTTTCCCTAAGTGCACTTGCACCTATTCATTTTTGCTCATTGTTGTCTTCTTAATTTTTTTTGCCTGCCTTGCATTACAGTGAAACTACATGGAGATGCTCAGACTAGTAAAGGTGAATAGCTGTATTGCTTAAACATGTAAAACGAATGCAAATCAAATTTTTTCACTTCTGCCAACAGAAGCAAATGAGTGCTGTAATAATTATATTTGCTCTTCATGCTTAGAAGGTGTTTCTCATCTGCAGAGTAACAGATGATAAGGAATAAGTGTTTGTGAGACTCTTATGTTATATTCTAGATAAGCAAAGTCAAATTTTGCTGTCTTACTTTTCTTGCCTTGAACCAGGAGTCCTGAGTGCTGGGGAGACGAGCGTAGAATGCCTGGTTGTACCACATGTCCGCATCATCGGGCATCAGCAGCAAGTAAGACTGCGTCGCCTCACAGGCCTTCTGTAGCTCACCTACTGCAGTGTACAAAAACATTAAATAACTAATTACGGCTAATATTATTAGCCAACTGAGTGTATGTGGAAGTGTTAGCTAGTAGAAACATTGCCACAGGAATAATTTTCAGAATCCTAGCTGTAGCTGGTTTTGAAGTGGGGGTGGTATGATGAAGATTTAGCATTTAAGAATGCTGAAAGGATTTGCACCCACTGTATAAATGTTTATAACCTCCACTGTGTACACTTCACCTGTCAGCTAATGAAATTGCACTCCCCGCATTAAATTAGGAATCACACTTAAAGAAACTAAATTCAACAAAGAAAAACAGCAGAAGCTAGCCACTTGGCATTGAATAAAAATCATCATAGTCATAAAAATCATCATAGAGCTTAGCGGTTCCAAGAGAAAAAGTGAACACAAAAAATGTGGCATTATCTCAACATTACCCACGCTTTGCTAAAAGCAAAGCCTAGTCCTAGAAAACTTAATTTGTCAGTTTAATGCATTTCAAGTGGCCTCACGAGGCACAGTATGTTTCTGGAACAAAAAAAGCCGCAATTAAAATCCAGCTAAGAACAATTTATAAGCTACAAAGAAAAGCTTCATCACTTGCTGAGATTCTTATACATTAGAAAAATATTATATGAAAAGATTCCCTCATGTCATGTCAAATTCTAAATGCAATAGAGAGGCATTTTGGAATCAGGCTGTAGATAAGCCTTTTGTAAGAATATCGGAGGATATATATAATGGCTCCACAGTCACCGTAGTCCTCCGTAAAGTCAGCAATAATATAAGTCAGCAATAATTCGAATAAGGAAGGGTGTCAGGCAGGGAGACACGATCTCGCCAAAGCTATTCATCGCCTGTTAACAGGAGGTGTTCCGAGGCCTGGATTGGGAACGGTTTGGGATAAGAGTTAATGGTGAATGTCTTAGTAATCTGCAATTCACTGATGACATTGCCTTGATGAGCCACTCAGAGGATGAATTGCAGAGCATGTTCAATGAGTTAGACAGGCAGAGCAGGATGGTGGGTCTAAAAATTAACATGCAGAAAACCAAAGTAATGTTCAACAGTCTCAGAAGATAACCAGTTTATATTTGGTAGCGAGATTGTGGAAGTGGAAAGAGAATACTTCTACTTATGGCAGGTAGTGACTGCAGATCCGGATCATGACAGTGAAATAACTAGAATAATAATTAAAAAATAACAGCGCGGAAAACGGGGACTTTAAGGGTAGAAAACATAGGACAAGCACTGTCCTATGTTTTCTACCCTTGAAGTCCCCATTTTCCGCGCTGTTACTTTTTAAATATGTATCACCTACTCGCCCGCCTTGCTATCGTGTAGAATAATAAGAAAGGGGTGGAGTGCATTTGGTAGGTTCTCTCAGATCATGAATGGCAGTTTACCAGTATCCCTCAAGAGAATAGAATATAACAGCTGTATCTTGGCGGTACTCACCTATGGGGCAGAAACGTGGAGGCTAACGAGAAGGGTTCAACCTAAATTAAGGACAATGCAGCAAGGTATAGAATGAAAAATGATAGGTGTAATGTCAAGAGACAGGAAGAGGGCAGAGTGGGTCGGGGAACAAACGCAGGTAAATGACATCCTAGTAGAAATCAAAAAGCAGTGAGCTTGGGTAGGGCATGCAATGCGAAGGCGAGATAACCGATGGTCATTAAGGGCAACAGGCAGGATTCCAAGAAGAGGCAAACGCGGTAGGGGGCAGCAGATAGTTAGGTGGGCGGATGTGATTGGGAGGTATGCCGGGATAGGGTGGTCGCGGCTGGCGTGGGACAGGTTTGGTTGGAGAGATATGGAAAAGGCCTCTGTCCAGCAGTGGGCTTAGGCTGCTGCTGCTTCTGATGATGATGAATTCAGAATGTTGCAGTTAAATCTGCTGAATATGAGAAATCAAACGTGGATTTGAAGACTTTTTCAGAGTTTCCTTCACATAATCATTTGTTTAATTATATTTTTCGATAGGCTGCACACTTAAGCATAAGCATGTACTGGTCTCCATAAGGGGGCCAAAGTTCATGGTAGTGTCCTTTCATGTCTTCTTGGTAGCAGGGAACAATACAGAACAAAATTTATGCCCCTTCCCGACATCTGTTAGGGGCGGCAACTCTCCCTCCTTGCCCCCCCCCCCCCGCACACACCTCTGCATTTTAGTATGAGAGGAAAGGTGTCTTGCAGAAAGCTCACTGCTGCTGCAAGCATACAAGCACAACTTACACTGATAGTACGAGAACTGAAGGTAGTGGTAAAGCCCAGCAAAGAAGTTTGGCCGATGCCTTCCATTCAGGTACGAAAGTTGATCAGGGCATTGTTGTTTGCACTTGAGTGTTGACAGGTGATGACCTGCCGAGCAAAAACATACATGAACATAAAAATAAAAGGCTTTGTTTGGCGATGAAGTCTGACATGCATCGAGCAAAGGGATGTGTTGATTAAGAGGCCTTGATATGAGCCAACCCATGTCGTACAACAAATGTGGCCCTGTTGTCAACCTGCTTTCACAATGTAGTATGTATTGTGAGTGGCAGGCTTCAGACAAAATGTATAATGATTCATGCACTTGAAATGCTTACATCTGCCAGTTTGCTCATGCTGTGACATCATCTCTTGTTTAGTGAGCCATAAAAAAAACAACAGTTTTGACAACACGTCATCCACTGTTGATATAAGCAGCTGTAATATTCTGTGTAGGAATTTACTGGCACGTGAAATCAAGGTCAGAGTCGGGTGCCGTTTAAAGCATTATCAAATACAAGGTGATGTGGATGTGGACAATGGTTAGGAATTCTGGAACAGCTATTTTTTAATGTAGCCTCATGGTAAAAAAAAGTAGTGTGTGTTTAACTAGATCATGTCACCAGAAAAAATAATAGGAACCTGGAGCTTATCTGTAAATATGTTTTTGGCACTCTCAGCTAAGAGGGTTACAAGAATGCCTTTCTGATTACCGAACCACGTTTTTAATGAATAGCAAGTTCACAGAAAAAATTGAAAGCAGTAATCACAGCCAGTTACTATTACTTCTAATAACCAGCAATAAAGGCTATCCTAAACTTGTAGCTGTCGAGCCAAAAAGCACATATTACATTATTCAGCCATTCTATGTCAACAAAATATACAACGCGGTCATTAATAGTTCTTTATTACTCTGTATCAAGGCACCAATCTGTAAACAACACCAGGAAGTGAAACAAATAGCTCATAAAAGATAACACGCTCTAGCTTAAGATATTTAGAGCACTTTTTTTACCATCAAAACAATAAAATGCGGGTTCTATAAGTAATTACCATTCACCTCAGTAGCATAACTGCCAACAGAAAATTTTTGTCGTAAACTATTCCTTTCACATTTCTGCACATCAACTCATGCACATCAGCAGCACTGAGCAAACAACTTTTTTTGCTGGCATGGCATATTCAGATCAGTTCACAATGCTCAACTAATATTTAGTCACCTGCAGCAACTTCCGAGAACTCCCTTGTCACAAACGCAATGGGAAGGAAATCGTCACACAGTATACGACATTCTTCTTCAGCTTTCAGGTAGCTGGAGATGACTTGTTCCATCATAACTGAAGACTCAGCATATTTCTTCTCTGTGTACAGCTTTGCAGCATTTTGAAACAGGTTCTAGATGGAGCCGAGAATAAAGAAAAACAACAAAACGAAGTTAGAAGCAAAAAGTCTTCCCAGCTGTCACAACAAAAGGGCAGCTGTTTTGCTGCTCCTCCAACCGACCAAGGGAAACCATTATTGTGCGGGAGGGGAGAGGTCAGCTGGAGTAACACATTTCTGGCCTGCTACTCCCCACAAAGAAGAGGGGAAGGGGAAAACACACAAAGAGGGAGAGAGTGAATTGCAGTTCCTTGCTTTCCAGTATGGACAGGGTTTTGTTCCTAATAAAAGTTATTCTGACTGTGAGACAATGCTTTTCTTTGACTACTATTTAATGCCAGTAACCATTTGCTTAATAGCATTCATGGTACCTGCACTGGTAACTGGAATAATGACAAATATCCACTGCTAATCACAGCAGCAACAAATACTAGATATACTAAAAAGCAACAGTGAACTCATGAATAGGTTCTCTATGTCGTAAACATGTGTAGTGGTCGCTCATGCGGTTATAATTTGGACAGCGCCTGGACACTCCTATGCGAGCGGCAAAAACTTGTTCACATTTTCATATTTTTGTAAATATTTTAGATAGTGTGTAAACCCCTCCCCTGTCCTTTCTCGCCAACGCTCCCTTCTCTACTTCCCCTCACTACCCTCTCCCTGTCCCTTTATTTCCACTGAATGCAGCTGGATGCAGCTCGGGTGCTTAAGATATTAGATAGCAATTGCCACAGCTGGCAACATCTTCTTCCTTTCTTTTTTTGCATTTTTATTAATAAACCACCACAGCTACTACTCATGCATACTAGATAACAGCATACTGTTTGGTTTGACAGGTGCTGTTAAAAGTAGCAGTAGTCAACAGTCCCAGTGCGTCAACAGAAACACTATATTTAAGTAAGTAAATTCTTAATGTTATGCTAGCTACACAAGAAACCAAAGGAGAAGAATGAATTGCACTACCTTTGGATGCATGTGTGGCTGTTAACCTGCAGATATATTTCAGGCATGCATAGCAGGGCACCTAGAGCACCCTGAAGCTCCAGATTTCTGAAGGGTGCGTGAGAACTCTCACCTCCTCTCTGTTGGACCTTTGGATTATCAGGGGTGCTGTGCTGTGCCCAATGCATGCCTCATAGCAAACCCCACGGACAGGGGACTTTTAAGCAAGGGTGTCTATACCAACATAAAGAAACCTACCTGATACTCGTTGTTTTCAAGGGAGGCAACATCCCTATTACTAAGGCCAGATTCTTCCAGGTACTGGCTGAGATGGAAGACTACAAGGCTGTGACCCGGATTGCTCTCGAGGAAAGTGTAGGCTGCAGTTGCTGCTGCTTTGGTATCACCAAGCTGAAGAAAAGCACAAATAATGACAAAACCTTCACAAAGTAGAAGTGTTGTGAGAGACACCGCACCCAGGATCTCTTTACCAATGCTACAGTTTAGTCCTAGTGCAATCACAAAAAACGTTTGTGTGACTGACTAAAATTAATTGATCTGCTAAAGTTGTGACTGAGTCAACCGCACAGGCACATAGGCACAGAGAGATTTTCTGTTGCCAATCTTGACAGTTCACTTTCAGCTGCTTTCTTGATTCTGGGTTGCCTAGAATTAAAACAGTGGTCCATTATTTTTTTTTTTTCATGCAGTAAGCTATAGTGTACCAGCATACTTGTTGCTTCTTCTGCACTAACGGTTGTAATATTCAAAACTGAGTCCAGCAATTGTCACTATAACAAGACTTTGGTGCATGTTCAACAGCAGTTTAACAGGGGCACTTGATATGTGGCAGCTAATACTGCTACATCATTACACTGTGCAGTGAATTAAATGGGGTACTAACAGAAAAGAATTCTTATAAAAAAAAGCGTATATAAAGTCACTTTTAAAGTCATGACACTGAGACCACCGTACGAGCCATACACAAGGAAAGAATTTTTGCTAAACATCGTAATGACGGTCGCCAGCATACCTCGAAGTAGCACCTCTGGAGATAGTTGTACGGCAGACGCTCCCTGAAATCACGGATCGTCGCTTCCGAGATGGAGACCCTATCCCAGGGTCCCGTGCACTTGCGTAGGCAGTGTGCTTCAGCTGCCTGCGCAATGTAGAAGGCACTCGACGACGTCGCACACTCGTCGCCGGCCTTGCCGCCCGCTCGGCACTTTGTCCGACAGTCCACCACAACACCGACGTGCGTCCTGTAGGCCGCGAGAGCGGTCTTCAGGCGCGAAACGCACTGCGCCCAGTGACCGCTCAGGTAGGACTCCACGGCCGAAAGGTAGAGGCTCTCATAATCCGCAATTCCATCGTCGCCGCTCGCGGCATCGGCCGACTCGGCGCGGACTTCAAAAGCCGCAACGACGACCGCGAAGCAAAGAAACACCGGTCTCACGCCTCGCATGACGCGGACATGTCGAGGCAGCAGCACGAATCAAGCCGAGCAGGGCCGAAATCAAACGCGATTATCGACCAATTTTGCCCGCACGAGAAGGCAACGGGCGGAGCACGGCTAGGAGGGCGACACTTGTCCGACGGGATGCGCGTCGTCTGCTACGCGAGGGGGAGGCGGACGTCGTCTGCTACCCAGAAATCTCTCGCAACGCTACAGTCGTAGATGGAGACCGTGCGTGCGACTAGGTACTACTCGGATGATCTGGATGCTGTGCGCGTGATTAGATTTTAGGTGCGGCCTTTCTGGAAAGATACTACGCAACGCCGACCGTGTAGCCCGGACGGCCGCACCCCGATTCATGGGCAACCCGACTCGCCCCTTGAACGTTCGCCAAGAAAAAGCTTTCGGCAAGGGCAAGGTCGTTTGTTTCTCCGAGAACGCGGTTGCGAGGTGTCCGGGAGAGCTAAAATAAAAACTAACTCTCCTTTGTTTTTCACCAAGCGCGCGGGTGCGACTAGAGCCTATATCTGTCTGTCGCCGCGTGCTCAGTGGCATTAGTATAGTATTCTTTTTATTTTGCTCACAGCTCAAGGCATGCATTGCCAAGTGGCCTACATTTGTTTCCCAAAGTGCTGCGCAACGCACGACCTTCAAAGCGAATGAAAAAAACTTAAAATGCTTCCTTGTCTCAGAACCACATTCACTGCTAACAGGCAAAAATGACTTAAGTGGATGCAGTCCAGTAAGTGCAAGCCTTTGTAAATGAACGTCCTAATTTATGCCCCATTGAATTTCGTTCAACACAGCAACTGCCATTTTTTCTTCAGTTATCAAGAATCACACTTTTAGTTTTCAGACATTTAAATTTCACAAACTATCTTTTTTGCATGCAGCAGTCCCCCTAATGTGAGCTGACTTCCATTTGGTTCTTTTATGTAGCAGCTGCTACATTTTTTCAGTTATTGATTCTGGATGCCTGATCTAGTGATATTTTAAACAGCGCAAACTCTAGACTTTTAAGCAGCAGCCATATGAGCAGACTCCCGCTCAAGTGCAGGAGCTTCCCGCCTAGAAGTCAAATAATCGTAACTCTCTACTTACATCAAGGCTGACAACGGAACTGAAATTACAGATAGGTTAGCTTACCAAAAGAATATTAAATCACAAAGAAGTAGCAGTGTGAGCAAGTGTCAGAGACAAAGAACTGCATAAATTTTAATCAGATCTCACCATTGCGGCAATGTTTGCCATCAGGAGATGGTAAACATTCACAACTGTGGTGGTATAATTGAAACCGAACAAAATGACAATAATCTCTTCAAATCAATTGTAGCAAAATTAACTGTATTTCATAGAGTCTTGAAAATAGCATTTTATCTGATGTCACAGGTGTTACTTGGGGTTAAAGAGATTCCTTCGGCCCATTTCACACCCTTCATCCTTCCCTCAGGGATGAAGTGTCTATCCAGACTGATAAGGTTGAGTTTTTCGTAACCAGCCTAATAGAACCAAATTTAAACTTACCTAATAATTGACAAAGAAAATGACTATCGCACAAACTTAGTTTATTGAATAACTTATTCACCAGTCTTTACATAAATAAAGAAAGCTTAACACAAGTTATGTTGCAACACTTTACGTAGCAAAATAACGATCGTTGCATAGGCCAAACAAGCTTGGAATTCAGAGCAAGTGGCTTGTGGAATTTGTAGCTTGCGGCTTCTTACTTTGGGCTTTCAGTGACAAGCACCTCATCAAAATTTACACACTCCACATTTCAGGTCAGGTCACAAAAGACCCAGGGAATAAAAATAAAACAAAGATATAATTATATTAATCCCCTCAACAGATATCACAGTGATCATTATAGTGTATCACTCTTTGACGGTCTATAAACTATACATAATGAGTCTCTAGAGGTAGGCCGTTGCAGCAACATGACACAAAAACGAGCGAGCAAGTGCAGAATTTCAGTCTCATTAAAATCTGTAAACTCCCTCTTGGAATAACTGTGGCCATCATAACTGCTGCACGAAAACTTTCAATCGCACATTTGGCTCAACTGCCCATGTGTCACATTTACCGCAACTGAACAGCATTAATTACAATCAACGCATGCACACAAAGGAATAGAGAACAATTCTACTCTTGGCAGAAGCGCCCATCTTGCAACATCATCGCAAAATTGAAATGAAATCGCCCCTCTCAGCGATGACATTCTCGAAGACACAGTTACAGAAAGATGGCGTTGTAACACATCTCTGTGGTGGGCATGAAGGAAAGGAGGAGGAGGAACTCTTTGACTCGAATATTGTAAGCACAGCTTGAACTGCTATTAAGTGGTTGCGCCTTTTGTTGGAGGAGGAGAAGAAGAACAAAGTACGTGTTGTGAGCAGCAATGGAATGAGAACAAAGGAAGAGAGTGCTGGGTCAAGAGAAGGCACATGGCAGCAAACGTTTGATCTGCATCTGAATCGGATGTTATGGAAGACAAGGTCTTAAAAATTCGCTCAGCGTCACTTTTGAACACTGAGAACTAGGTCGACCGAAATAAATTCACACACTGATTTCTTAATCGCAGAAAGGCTAAAAGTAAATTGAGGTCATATGAGGAAGACATTTGTCGTCCCAAAGAGCTACCTTTTGAAACAACGGTCAATAAAACTAGGCTTAGTAGAATGTTTAACCAGGCCACATGAAACACTATGTTCTTGCACAAACAACTCAATAAAAGCACACTGCAAATCAGAAACAAATATGGCATGCAGCTAGGCTAGACCATCTTAGTGCTGCATGAAAGATAAACAATATGCACATTCCTCACAGAGTTTTATGCTTCGAGAATAGCAACAAAAAGATTCAAGGAGATACAATGGTTTTCTTATGCCCTTAACTCATAACAGATAAAGATACAATGAGCAGGTGACCTTATCTTGACATGAGTAAATGCTCTTCTTATTTCTCTGCCAGAGAGAGAAAAGACTGGCACCTGCTGGTTACGAATGGCGACCACACCACCTATGTATTAATGCTCAATGCACAGGCACATTCAAACAGTACACACATGTTGACAATAAGGATCTATCAAGCCTGCTTCGAACAGTTAAAATATTGAGGCAGTATTCAACACTTGTACAAGTGTCTGATCAACCGGGAAGCCTGATCGGTCATCAGGTGAGCAACCCACAGTAAACAGGCATTAGTACGATCGATGCAAATTTAAGCATGAGGTTCATGCCGTGCAGCCACTGGCAACAGCGGCAAATCACCAGGCATGTCACATAATAGCTGGCAACATAGGGCAAACTTACTGCACAGAACAGATGCGTTGGATAGGTCATGCACAAGACAGTACAGGAAATATCTTAGTTATGGGGACATATAAATGTACCTTCAAAATGGTGCTCCCTGGTAGACCCCCTTGAAGGTTTAGAATGGCCAGCTCAGATCTAACCAGAAAAAAAAAAAAAAGGATCAAACTTAGAGCCAGGGTAAGGTTGCACTACTTTCCACACCTGACAACACACCGACAGGACATGTGAACTGCACTTTCTGGCTGAAAGTTGTTGAGTGTTTCGCTCCAGATCTGTTACGTTGTACGCGTCCAAATAAAACAATCAAGAGTACATGAAAATTTTGTCCCGGAGTGCTGCAGCGTGTATTGAGACATGGCTGGCAATGCTGCAGAGAGAATGCACCAGTCGCATGTAGCTGTTTGACCGAGCCTTTAAATTGTTTCACAGTGAATGCGGGTCGCAAAAGAACCATTTCACAGTGCACGAATTTGTTTTCTTGGAAGGCTATAGCAAAATATGCTGACACAATAAAATGTGCCAAGGGCAGTGGAATCTTGCTGTGTGAGAACTGGATACAAGGCTTGTCTGCAGGTAGTGCTGCTTAATTAAGCATTCAAATCTCTTGCTGCAGACAGTATCAGTTAAGGCTTGCCTGCGAGAATCCACAAGGCAGCGCCTTAGATCTGTAGTGATAAATTACAAAAAGAAATACCAGTGGTGATAGGGTTAGCTGAATTCTAGTACAGTTTGAGTTCCCCCGCATTGCCACTATGCTGCTACAAGGTCTTAGTGAATTTGAGCTTAACGACAATGTTAGATGCCTTGCGCTTGAACCACTTGATCCAAGCAAAAGGTGTGTCATACTCGTTGGGTACAATGCCGTCCACTCCAGACTCAAAAAAGTAGAAGAGCGGAAACCAGATTCGCGTCCGCTTGCTGTCCATCTGCATCAGAGCCCTGTTGTTTGCGAGCGTGTGATAATAGAGGAATAGCCTGGTGGAAATGTAGAAGGCGATGAACACGTCTATGGAGTAGTGTTCGTGCGCAGACAGGATGAAGAAGATGCCAAAGAGGTTGAGCACCCAGGAGGTGGTGTGCAGGAAGTAGTAGGAGCGCGGCGTATACTCGGTGATGAAGTTGAGGAGCGTCAGCACCGTCGTGTGGCCACTGAACATGTAGTCGCCGCAGGTGCGCACGCCTTGGATGAGCATGCCGCCTCCCTGCCAGATGACGAAGGCCTGGCTCAGCTTCTCCGAGAAGTCGCCCGTGTGGCGCGCCTTGCACTGGAGGTGCTTTCCGGGCACCGAGAGCGAGGTGATGAGCATTGTGATGCAGCGCAGCAGAAACACCGAGCCGAACAGCGAGAACATGCGGCGGAGCAGGATGAAGCGGTGCCGGTGACAGACCAGAATGCTCACCCACACGATGAACAGGACGAGGCCCGTGAACTCGCACATGGCGAAGGCCCAAGGAATGTGCGGCACGTTATCGAGGAATATGTCGGGAAGCGGCGGGTACGTCTGCATATCGGGCACGCGGTCGTGCACAATGACCATCACGATGGCGGTGATCCAGGTGACGGCGAGAAAATAGAGCATGCCCACCACGGTCTTCCAGATTTCGGGCTTCAAGCGCCGCTGCTTGCACGGAGCGGAAGAGGCGGCGGCCGTTCCGACGGAGTAGCCGTCGTCGGTGTTGTAGTCGTCGTCGTACTCGAAAGAAATGTCGGGCGACGGCGCTGTGCCGTCCGACGAACCGCGCCTCTTGCGCGTCGAATTTCGACGGCTCATACCCTGCGCGCCAGTCGTCGAGGGCACCAGGTCGCCAGGGCCGAGCAACTGCCTGACAGCGGCCACGTTCTGCCATTGCAGCTCTCGGATACAGATCATGAGGTTCTTGATGTCCCCCAGAAGCCTGATCTCGAGAGGAGGCTTCCGCAGGTCCGACTCCGAGATGGTCAGCAGAGCGCGCCCGTCGATCAGGTGCTCGCCGAAAGTCGCTTCGTACTTGCCCAAACCGACGGCGTGCAGCCATTCGCCGACGTCGCCTACCGTCCACTCCTCCACTGGCTTGTCCGCCATCACCGCGACTTGTCGCTCGCGCGCTATCGTCGTCGATTCTAGAGCGGCGAAGGCAAGTCCTGGACCGGAGCGGAGGCGGCGACTCCTGCCCGTCGGCGACACATCGCACGACCTGATGCTCCGCTTCGCCTGCGATGCAGGGAGCTCGCCAGGCTCGACGCACGCCTCGGAAACTCCAAGCGGCGGTGCGTGGTACGAAGCGGAAGTGAGCCGAAGGACATTAGGGAGAGAGATACGCGTAGCAACGAAAATAAAGAGGGTCGTCGCCGGAAAGTAGAGCGTCCGGGCCAAAGCGTGCCGATGGCGTCATCGCAAATAAAGTGGACAAGGTCCGATGTGTTACGGAGCCTTGAGAGTTTGACGTAAACGAGGAACTGATCGGAAATGAGATACGAGACTACCATGCAGTACGCTTTAGCTTCTTTAGCGCGCTCCGTCACTGCATCTAGCGATCTAGTGCATCCTGTCAGGCAGACTTTATGATCGGCTAGTGTGCTCTTCGAGCTCAGAACTTTTGTGAAAAAGTTTGGAACGCTGCCTTTTCGCATCTTGAAAACGGTTACTTAGGCATGAACGCTTTCGTTCTTAAAGGCATTGAACCAACGCCTATCCGGTAACGTAGTCATTTGCAAGATTTCGAGCGGTTAGCGCGGGATTTACGATGAGCGAGCTAAAGAGCGTTCCTGTTGTGGACGTTACAAAAGAAAACATTGCCGATATATGGCCGTCTTTGGTCCTTGCTGTGAAGACTTCCCTGTTTGTAGCCATAGATCTGGTAAGGGGATATGCGTCCGTTTCGCTCTATATTTCTTTATTTTACCCATCAAACTGGTGTGGGCCGTCGGCACGAGAGCTGCTGCTGAACTGCTAACTGATCTGTCGTCTTTCCAGGAACTCAGCGGTATTGGGAACAGAAAAGAAATCAATGCCAAGTGAGCTCATTGTAAAAGCAACATCAGTCATTAACCGTTATCTCGTTGCTGTTGGAACACGCTGCATTATTTTCTTCGCACAGGTCTGTGGAAGATCGATACACGGCCATGGCCGGCGTGGCTGACACGAGAGCAATCATATCGATGGGACTTTCGTGCTTTCGCCAAGATGCTAGGTCGGCTGAAACGGGCCCACTTAAGTAAGGCCAACAGTTCGTTCGGAAATGTCTGAAGCAGTGGACGAGCCTGATTCTCGCTCTGAAATCAATCTAGTTCTCTGCTAAACCATCCCTGAGCCAAACTTGATCCTAACGCGATAAAACGCAAAATTTTGTTTCCCCTCTTGTTTACTGGAGGTTGATAAATGCTGTTCTCATCGCTTGCCCTCTCCAGGTTCACCGTTCAGACGTTCAACATACTCGTACTGTCCCAGGACAACTACATTGTGGAACCATCATCACTGCAGTTTCTCATCAGCCATGGATTCGACTTCAACAGACAGTATGCTCTTGGGGTTCCCTACCGTCGAGGACATGACAGAGTAATTGAGCGTTCGTTTGATTCGCACCTTGGTCAACTTTACAATCCAGTTTATTGAGAAAAGGATTACTTTTAAATGCGCGTTGTGGTCACTTGACAAGTCAGTATAGAAAAAAAAGTGCATCTATGCTCATTATAAAAGGTACCCAGATTCAAGCAAATATAATATCGATTTCAATCTGAATATCAAGCAATAGAACAGAATAGAGACATGCACAAAGAGAATGAAGTTTGATGATATTTGCATTCTTTAGGTTTACCTCTAATTAACAAGTAGTGGTGTTAAAGATAATGTATTTGCCGTCTAGTTTGCTCATTGACTTAAGATTTTCAGTCTGCGTTATTTTTTCAGCAGAATCTGTGCATCAGACAGTGAACAACTGTAATGCGTGCCAGGTGAATATGTTTATGCTATTGCTGGTGGGGGTTGATGTACTTGTTCTTGTTGCAGCCAAACCAGCCAGAGGACAAGGCGTACTCTCTTCGTAAGCTGTTCTCCTTGCTGGTGGTGCATCGGAAGCCTGTTGTCTTCCATAATGGCTTCATGGACACAGTGTTCCTGTACCATAGCTTCTACCTGGCACTGCCCCCGTCTCTGCAGACATTCCTGGCTGACTTGAATGAATTGTTTCCCAGTTGTGTGTATGACACCAAGTTCATTGCGGAAAGCAAGGCCTCTCTGCCGGCATCATACCTGGAGTATGTCTTTCGCAATAGGTAACTTTTTTTTTCACTTTACCTGAAAGGCGAGAGGTAACTTAATGGTGTTCACGTGAAAAGAAATCACTTGCACTACTCAACCATAAAGGGGCAGACACAGCAAATTTCGGTTGTGTTCTTGCAACGATGCGCAAGATATTATTAAACATAACACGCCACATGCAATTTGCCGACGCCTGGTAACTAATCTCTGACTGAATTTCTTTTCTTATGCTGTTTTGGTTAAATTAGGTGAATGGTGGCTGTGACGTCAACTTGGACTTTAAGAGTCATGCAAGGCATAAAAAACCTGTGATATTATAGCTGCCAGTTTGTTCATTCTCATTCGAGCTGTTGGGGCTGGTTAGCTTATGGGTTGAAATGAATTAAAACAATAAAGCGGCGATTATATTGCAGTTCATGAATCGCGTCTGACATCCACTTGCATGTCATAGCCACCATTCAGCTTTTGAAACCAGAACAGAATGAGAAAAAAAGTTCGATTGTAAATTATTTTCTGGGTGCAGGTGAAGCTTATGTGGTGATCCATTTATTGTCTTATGCAGCATTCCAGAGATGAAAATGCAACCAAAAATTTGATGACCCTCTTTAAAAAGCCCTGAACCACCACGTTGTATCACTAGAAGCTAATTAGAGAATGTTTCACACCTCGTGAGTGATCATATCCTAAAGGAATGTTTTCTAAACGTGCAACAGAAGTACCTATGCGATATTTAGCTTAGCCCGTTGTCCTCAACTTGAATGTTCTCTTCCATGAACTTGCACCTGTAAAAGCATCGCTCTGCTCACCAAACCTGTGGCTGGCACTGTTGCTGTGGTAACCTGGCTCCTGCCCCTAAATGCTAGTAGTGGGCAAGTTAGTGTGGCCCTGACCCCCCACCCTCAATGCCAGTTGCAGTACTACATCATAGGAGAGCCATAAAAACCATATTAGTAATCATGTCAGTCTTGCTACTAAAACTAGCTGTACATTAAAAACGAATTGCAAATGAAATTGCATGTTTCAACATCTTTTGCATGGCATCAGCATTGCATATTTGACAGGTGCCACCCTGAATTAGCACAAAAATGCATTTTGGTGCAACTTGACTCAAAGCATGAATATTCCAAGTTTGGATGGTTGCAAGCCCGCACTGCATAGCCTTTTCTGCCCACGTTGTGTCCAGGCAACGAGACAATGCTCGCAAGGAGGCACAGGGCAGGCAGTTCATCAGCATCCAGTTTCTCCAGTATAACCAGGAATACTCTATTGACCACGGAAACTGTGCCCTGAGGAAGGAGCCAGCAAAGGTTGCTTCGGATATATGCAAGAACTTTGCCGTAAGTTCAGTACTTGCTTCCTTTATACGAGACAAAAATATCAGAACAAAAAACAAAACTCCCCGATTTGCCTTATCCAAACCATGCTCTCTCCTAAAATATTTGCACTTGCGAAGAAAAAGATAATCATTGTTTCGCAGTAGACCGGGATGGTAGAGCGAGACCAAAGTGGTCAGCGACTGAAACCAAGAGCAGCAATAGTCCTGAGCACGAGTTATGTTTCCCCACGAGCTGGAAAAAGTTTCTCACACAACACACTATATTTAATATCTTTTGTGAATAATGCTTTATTCGACTGCAGAAATTCCAGTAGCTTCCCATTTCAGCCATTCCTTTGTTGTTATGATATGCTCTTCAGTGCTGTGTACAGTAAATTTTCTTGTTGAACATGGCTGCAGACATGCTCAAGCTTTTAGTACGTGAAATGCTTGAAGGCAGTGTTCTGCACGCTTTGAGGCGTGAAATATAACGAAAATGACATAAACTACAGTGAAGCACAAGAATTTAATTAGTTAATTGGGTCCCGGAGGAGCACTCAACTGTATAACCTGTAACAGAAACAGAAGTATGTTAGCAATTTCAGATGTAATGCAGGTTAGTTTCCCTCTGTAGTGCTAGAGGTGCCAAGCTGAATGCCAGGCTAGTGTTCCTGTATAAACATACATAGGAACACTATGCCAGACCTGGGCATTGTATGTATGGTGCTTGCCCAGTACCAGAGACATTTCCCTTACTAAGGGTGTAAGCACAGCATCCAACCCAATCCAAGTAAGCATTTTATTCGCCTTGGAGGCAAACTTGTGGTTTTCAAGGTTGTCACACCCCTGTTAGTGCCGTCTCCACACACTTTTTTTTCCTGCAAAAGTAATGAGCACTCATCGTTTCCCTTTTTTCTGCTTGACAGAGGTATGGGTGGTGCGGTAAGGGCGACAAGTGTTGTGCGTCACACAATGTCGATGACATTCTCGACGCCCAGGCATCTAAACGTCGCAGGAATAAACGAGTGAAGATGTCTTCAAACGGAGACTGTGCCAACACATCCGACTCTGAACACTCAATGAGGGACCTCTCGATTGTGGAAGAGGACGATGACGACGACGACGAGGTGGTGGACGATGGTGACTCTCCCGAGGGGGCCTCGAATAGGGAGCGTCGCAAATTCACAACAGGGTTGCACAGGGCAGGCTTTGATGCATTCATGACAGGTTATGCCTTTGCGACATTTGTGCTATCATATTCAAAACATCGTCCCTCAGGTAATCTCGATGCAGAGCAGTTGGGCCTCGATGAGATAGTCAACAGGCTGTGTCTTGGTGGGAAGACTGCGCCATTGCTTATCAGGACGTCAAATTTCACTAAGCATAGTCCTAAGCACATTGAAAAGTTTAAGGCACTTTTCGGAAATAAGTAGCTTAGGATATGTGTTGTTCTGTTGTTTGTGTTTGATGTGTATAGAGCTTTAAACGAGGAGAGAGGAGTTAATGCAGCATACTTAACAAGAGCCTGTGTGAAGCAATTTTTTGTTTGATTGTTTACAGCAGGGTATGATCTCGACACGTATGCCTAATGTATTTTGCATTTTGTCGAAAAGAATGTGATCGCAAAATTGCGAGCTCCAACTTGCTGTTTTTTCGCTGTCAGCTTCTGAAATTTTAGGCACATTATTTGGCGGAGCAACCAACAGCCTTTCAGTTTTACTGTTGCCAAGCTATGTGTCAGAGCAGTTGGCTTGTAAATAAAAGTGAATACTTGCAGAAAGATTGTGGGTTTGCATTTTCTTTGTTGCTCCACTAGTTTCTCATTGAAATGTAATCATAGTTACGGCCTGATCCAAAAGCAACAGAAACAGAAAAATTCAATAAATGAATAGACACTAGCACAAAACGTTTTTCACAGAAATGCACAAAAAAAGGTCGTCTTTGTAAAAAGGATAAAATTTTATTGCCAGAATACATAACCCACCGGAAGACAATGCTTCAGTTGTGTCAATGGTAAGTGCATTCCGAGTAAATACAGGCTTCCCCTTTGAATTAAGCAGTGGCAAGCACCATGTTGCCTTAGGTAGGCATGTTTTGTTTTATTTTAAGGCCAATCAATCCGAACAAAGCTGAATCGAGGCCCTGGTTGTCTTTGTCTCTGGACTTATCTTCCACCAACATTCAAGTCTGCTTTTGCTAATTTCCGCAGCTGCTATTCTGTTTGCCACTTGTTTCAAACCCCAGGATTTCAAGGAAGTGGACTTTCTCATCCTTCAGGATCAGTCGGACACTGAAGTACAGTGGCGCTACAGTGCCACCTGTTGTTGAAACATGTGGCAATTGAATTTTTTCTTTGCATTTTAAAGGACCCCAAGCGGTCGAAGTTAATCTGGAGCCCTGTACTATGGTGTCCCGACGATAGCTCACGCACCATTACCAATACCACTTTTTGCATGCGACTGGGAGCACCTGGCAACATTTTTGGCAGTCTGAACTATCTGTTGTGGTCACTGCTGCACATATTACAAGCATAGGCAAGTCTTGCCTGCATACTTTAAACCTGGACAGTGTTGCCAAAGGCAGTTTTAACGCGATAGTATCAAGGGCCCCATGTTACAGCAAAGCCGGCATTGTCATCATTGGCTGTGAGCAAAAAATCCCCCGAGAAGCAACCAAGGTCATGTGACATTAGGACGTGATCACAACCCGTCTAGTGCGAGCACACTGCCCACCGTGACACGTGGCAGTTTAATTAATGATTGATAGCGAGTGGTGAGCGCACTGCCCACCGTGACAGGTGGCAGTTTTATTAATGATTGGTAGCAAGAGGTTGCTTGGGAAGAGCAACCCAGGTCTCACAAGCCCCACTGGTGGCACCAACTGCCATCTCAGGGCAGTGGCGCATCACTTAACTGCTGCCCCACTGGGCCAGGAGCGGTATGAGGACTCCCAGGGATATATGAATGACCAATTCCACGTATATGGGCATTAACCCATTAATGCTATCGTGTCATACACTTATGGCAGAGCTTGCATTTTTTTTTACATATTTTGTAGGGCTGCCAGTCATAAAAATTGTCGCACCAGTTGGCATAGTGAAGAAACAGTCTAAAATATTCACACAATTCAGATTTGCATTACAGCTGTTGAAACCTGAAACCTGCAGTGAACGATAAAAACTACCACATATACGTATTTGCATAATATAAGTTGGAGGGGCCTCTCCTGCGGAGTTCAGCAACAACCTTCCCACATTCTTCGATAAAACACGGTAACTGAAACACTGCTCTTCACAAAAATATCAACACATCCCTTTCATGCCTAGCCTTCCTGGGAGGTGATATGGTACTTAAGTTATTGAAAATGGTCCCACAAAGATTATTTGTTCACAAGTAGCACCTGCTAATGACAGTGCACATGTAAACATGTCCTTCAATGACTTTTAACACTTGCCACTCTAACAGGGAACAAAACCAGAAAAAAAAAACTATTCAAATGAGTCCAACAGTAGCAAGCGCACGAAACTCCAGGAAAAAGAGAAACCTGTATTCGAATGAGTCCAGCAGTACCTAGTGCATACCCGACTTTCTGTATTACCATTGGAGCCTTGGCAAAGCACATAACATGACAATTTTCACAGCTCTTGCAAATGCCATTGGCAACCACAACTGCTGTGCCAAAGGAAGCTTGGCAGGCCTCATACAGTCGGGGCTTGCATCATTTTTACAGCTTTTCAGCTTCAATCTGACAAAATCTTGAATCCGGAGCATTCAACACAGAGGACAACTCTATCCAATTCAGCAAAAATCGAATATCCAGCTCTTTTTGTGTATGCTGATGTTTGCTCAGAAGCAAAAGACGCTTTTATTGCTCACAAAATTCAATTCAAAAACTTTTTTCCCTCGACACTCTATTCAAACTCGCAACGTCCTTAACGAAAAGGACTCCATGATCACTGTTTGGAAGTGAATGGAGCTGTAGCCTAGCCTCAGAGATCTGCAACAAAAAGGTCTTGACATTACGCCAGTCTGCTTGTGGAAACAGCCAGCAGCAGGGATACATGCATTTCATTTTTTTAACTTTTTCTTGCTAATGAATTTATCCTCGGCGTGCCTTTAGAAACAGTGCATTGATGCGACCCACATTTCTGTAGGCTGCGGCGCAATATGCTACAACCAATTCCAGTTGTTTTGGAACATGTTTGCGTTTTAGCAAACATAAGGTGCCACATCAACTCAAATTAAGCACTTACAATTCCAAGCACTTCATTTTTAAATCTGCCACTGTGGCTTGATGGTTATGGAGTGAAGCTGCTCAGCACAAGGTCATAGGATCAAATCCCAGTCACAGCAGCTATATTTTGGAGGAAAAAGATGCCTACGCGCTATGCTATGTCAAAGTACATTATGCCACGTAGTCAGAATTGATCCACTGCCCTCCAATAATATGGCGGCTTTCTCTCTCTTCTTTTATGCCCTCCATTCTTTTCCTCGCGGTGTGGTTTAGGTACCCTGCATTAAGCAACAGTTACTGTTAGTTTTCTTTCTTCATAACCAATTCTTTTTCAACCACTTTACCTGTAAAAAAAAGGTCCCAGATTTGCGAACTGTGGGATTTAATGTCCCGGAGCAATACATGCGCTATGAGTGATACCTTAGGGAAGTGTTTCGGATTTTTAGACCATCTGGGGCTCATTAATGTGCACCGATATAGCACAGCACACTGGTGTTTTTACATTTCACCTCCATAGAAAAGTGGCCACTGTGACTTTGGGATCAGTAGCGGAACACCACTATGGTAGGTGTCCAGAATTTAGGTGCTAACAATAACAAAGTGGTTGATGTAAATTGGTGAAAACAACCTCACCATTGATGAGGTCTAAAACAAGTATGAAACAGATTTGTCATGATTACTATCCTAGCCAGAGGATGAAGTTACAGCAATGAGCATTTCTGCCTGCTCGGTAGTAAGCCACATGCGCACTGAGCACAGTCTTGTACCACACTGTTGGGGGAAAAAAAAAAATCTACCTCATCGTGCTGTTGGATAGCATAGCTTAACAAATGTTTGCACAGGCTACTGAATATGAAGACCGTTCAGTTCCAAAGGAAACGAATAATTCATGTTAATTCAGTACTCTACATAAACAGAGTGCCTTGCAGGCTGACCACCAAAAGTATATAGAAAGATATTTTATTAGTCACAATCATGCAAAACATTGCGTACAGAAATACACACATTTGAGCTTTAAATACAAACATAGCCAATGGTACTTTTATACAATGTGAAATGGTACACTGGAAAACCAACTCGGGAAAAAGACAACATTAGTTCCTTGGACAGATGTGATGTGCTTGGCTCTCTTAGTGTGCCGCTTAGAACAGTTCAGTGTGTGAAGGTGGCCTGCTGCTTGCCACAGAAATCAGGCATTTTTAAAACACACAGTCGACTAAGATGCAACAGTCTTTAAAGGAGATGCAACGGCCTTTTCACAGTCATTTGCAGCTGGAGTTTCCTGAAAGGAAGCAGAAAAAGGTGCTTCAATAATTGCTACCAATTACGGAAGTCTACGTTGTGCACTGAACGACTGTTCTGTACTTATTTTTAAACACACTCCCCTTGCTACCAATAGATGGCACTGGAAAACACGAGGCAAGTGCCACCTGTATGAAACGCAGCATTTGCTCATGCATGAAAGTATCATCTCACCATGCCTTGGTGCACACCAAGGGCCTTCAGCATAAGGGACGGCACAGCAAATAAGGAGACGAAAATCAAAGGAAAGTTCAACGGTACACCAAGAGATTGTTTTCCTTGATCCCAGATAGTTGACTGTTGCAGTCGTGAGGCGTTGCAGCCTAGTACACACAATGCAATAATTAAAGTGAAACATTTAAGCAACTGCATTGCATTGTTAGTAGAAATCAGTTCTATGGCTCTGTTTGCCTAGTCTGACAGCAAAAGACCCATTTACTGCATAGAAAACTGAATTTAAGATTTTTCCTGCCATTCGATAAACTCGCGAGATCAACATCAAACAGGATTCCGTGATCACTGCCAGAGGGTGAATGGCAGCATAACCTGGCCTCATGAATATGTGTGCACAGAACTATCTCAGCATCACCGCACACTTGCAGCCAATGTAGGCAGCACCTGCATTTAAATCTTATAAAAGCTTCGTTTTCAGTGACAGCTGTCTCTTTGTGATAAAATTCAGTGATGCACTCATACCGGCCAACTTAATTTATTCTCGTTATCTCCTTAAACAGAGGACAAGGCTTTCAAATCTAAAAGAATGTCAAAAAATTTCGTTTCCTATACATCAAAGCATCCACTCGTATGACTCATTTTCTATGCCCTCTTGAAGTTTCAATGCCGTTTTATCAACCACGGCGGTACTCGGAAATAGGCACCTTAGAGCCTTTGGCATTTGAGTCGAATGGGCAATTTCGATGCTCACAGAGCCAATGGGCATGAAAATTTCTGACAGCCACTCAGATTCGTCGCTGCCACACCGAGAATTACAAAGATCATTGAGAAGTGAGCATGCTATCCAACAGATATTGCTAGGAGCAGCAATACTATCTCTTTTTTTTTTCAATTGTGTGATACAGGTTGCTCTTCCCGAGCAACCTTGTGCGACCAATCATTAAGTTAACCGCCACATGCCAAGCTGCATGAGGACGTCATCTTTTACGGGCAGTGCTCTCTCTCGTGCACGCACGCACAACTCCCCCGCGCGCGCGCGCGCGCACACACACACACGCACACACACACACACACAGAGAGACGCTTAAGAGCTGCGCTTCACCATCACCGCACAGTTTCACAAAATGCGCGCAATTTCTTTGGTGCGGATCCTAGAGGCTATGCTACGCCGCCATTCAGTTCAAGACAGTGGCAAATTTTCCTGAGTCGAGTGGCAGGAAAATTTTAAATTCAGTTTTCCCAGCCATAAATGCCTTTTTTGCTACCATGCTATTGTTAAAATGTTCAAAAAATAGCCACACAATCAATTTTTACTGAGAACAGTAATTTGATGGTCTTGTCCTAAGAGACTTCAGGACAAGATATAATAAAACATTCTGCAGCAGCGGTATAACCAAAAGCTACATTATTGAAACCTGGCTCAAACAGTGTGCAGATGTAGTAGTTAAAAAAAGTTTAAAATTTGCAAAAAATTTCACAATTTATTCTTTTACACATTTTCCCCTTTTCTCAGAAATGGGTAATAACAAAGTGCTGAAATTAGCAGTGCTGAAAGGCACACTTATGTTAGAGATGGGGGAACTAGTAGTATTACCAACCTACAACAAAACTACAATTTCTAGATTTTTTTCTTAGTTTCCATTGAGTGAATTCATTAAAGATTCCAAGGTTGCCCGAAACAGAGTTATACAAAGTGTGCCTAAGAATAATGGTAACTGATGTGACGGTCTACAGTACACAGTAGGATCGGCCTTCTGTAACTGCAACTACAGAACTCACCAACGCCAAGGATTTCTTGACAGACTCGCCATTGGTGTCGGTGACCTCGGACTTGACCTTCTTGGGAGTGGCAGAAGGACTCTCCGCAGAGCATCCACCTTCGTCACTCGTTCTCTGTAATGCAGCCGGCTGCTCCGTTCGAGAAAACAACCCTTGCTCGCTTCTGACATTAGCGAGAAGAGTGCTGCACAACATACTTTACAAGACACCGTTTTTCAAGACATGGCAAGCCCTCGTCACTGAAAAACGTCCGGAATCTGAATCTGACGCTTAATTCAGCGTGTCTGAAGTTCAAATTTTAGTTTCACAGCAGCCTACTCTTCTTTTAGAGCAACAGTGCTTTTTGCTTGGTGCATGGGAAGCATGGACGGGCATGATCAGTCGCTCAACTGCAGTCAAAGACCAAAAAATCATATCCCAGACTCTTCGGACATGCTTGTTTTTTTTTTACTCTTTCGCGACAATGTATAAGAGCACCTAAAATTTCAGACGCACCACGACTGACTGCTCGATTTTCCAGACCTCATTCTCACCCACAGCCAGTGCCCAAGCCACTGCATAATGCGCACAGTAAAACCTTGTTATTTCAACCTGTAAGAGAGGTCAAAAACTTGATCAAACAATGCGAAATTCAAGCTAAAGGGCAGCGCCTCTTAAATGGTGGGGCTGAAGCTCTCCATGAGCCAGCATAATGCGCCTGCATGGTTTCGAATTCGTACAGTTCTTGAGCGTCGTCGATCGAACAAACTTAAACAGTCAGAGTTCACGGAACTCTCCTATGCCGACTCTTTCGTTCCAAGCACGGGAAGAGGTAGCAGAGAAACGTGTGGGAGGCGTTAGCTTCGTGGAGACGGCGGGCACGAAGTAAAATGGCTGTGCATTTCAAAGCAAGGTCAGTGTGTCCATGGCAAAGCACACTGCAACCCAGGCTCTTTTATCGTAAAACCGTCAACAACTGGCATTTTGATGATAGACAAGACGCCTCTCATTATGTAAAAGCCACTGCTGAGTGCATATTGCCGGTTACGATGCCGATTTTGGCTCTAGTCTCTAGGCCGAACTACAAAGGCCAATGCTGACAGGGCATGTTTCAGCAGTTTGTCGGAGCTTATCATTTTGCCATCTTTGCCTTCTTGTTCCCACAGCGGCGGGTTCGCTTGCACGTCTAGACATTGTCCCAATCCGTGCGTGCGGCGGCGACATGCCGAAGGCAATACAGCATGTCTGCTGAGCTCGTGAAAGCGGTTGCCACCCATGTTCGGGTACATGATGCGTGGTGAAATTTAGTAACGAAGTGCTTCAGAGCATCCGCGAAACTACTGACCCGTTCCTCCAGCATATTGGCAATAAGTGAATTTTTTGGACTGCCCGAATTTTCTGCACATTTTGCGGTCCCTAAAAGAGTCCCCGAAAATTGGTCGTCAACTGCATATACTACATCGTAGCTCAAGACAACACACTATATATAAGACAGAACGAGCGCTTGTCCCATCTTCTAGTTGGTTGTCTTTGTTGTCCTGTACTACGATGTATATGCTAACCAACTAGCCCAACTTTCCATTATGTCAAGTATATCTTCATGCACCCAACTAAAACAAACAGCACTCAACAGACCACAGCTGCTGTGGAAAGGGTTCACCGCATATCAACTTATGTACGATTGGTAGCACGATACTGTGTTCTTTCTGGATTGGTATGTTGTTTGGCGAAAAAGAAAATTCAGCCCAAGCTCAATCTGATTGGCGATGGGAAGAGCAGAATTGAGAACTGCTATTCACCAAAATGGCCACAAGTGCAAATTGATAAAGCAAAAAGAAAGGCACAGACCTTTCTCTTTATCAGGTGTGTGATGACGTTGACTGGTCGGCTTGATTCCTGAGAGAACAGTAAACAAGCCAGGTTTGGCATTCGCTATCAGCTTGATGTTCATTAAAAAAAAAAAAAATCAAGTTACCATATTTACATGATTGTAAATCGGCTTGAATGTAAGTTGGCCTGCCCAGATCACCTTTAAGAAAAAAAAAAAAAGAAGAAAACTTGGAGGTCATGTACGCTTGGCGTTGGGCATGCGGCTCTGTGCGTTGACATAGCAGCTGCTCAAGGCCAGCACCAAGAGCGATGCGACGGAGCCGCACAGCAAAAATGCAACCACGCTGTAGTATGCCTGATATCTCGTTTGTTCTCTCGCCGTTATTTATGGTGCGATACTTTCGTTTCGATTCGAAGTTAGCCCCCCACTTCGGATTTTCAAATTTTGAAAAAAAAAAATAGGCCGACTTACAATCGTGTAAATACGGTAATACATGATGACATATTCATACATTATATCATCAATAATAGGTACATTGTCACAATATTGTTATGTTATCAATATATGATGAAGTATGAGTGATGTGATAAAGCACTCACAGGACCCGAGCCAGAGTTCTTGACGGGGGATGTTGCCTGCAATAAGAAATAGTGACAAGACACCAGGGTAAGAGATAGCGCACGAAAAGAAAGTGGAGTAAATTGGCTGCCAACAGATGACTTGGTCAACATTTGCCTACCAACGACAAGAATACAGTGCTGCTGAGGTTAAAATGAAACTGGCTGAAATCAGTCAGTCTATATTAATACAAAGCAAGCACAAATGACACTCCCCACCTTCATTCTGCTATTTTACAAGGGGTAAAAACTTCCCTCTGCACCCTGTGTGTGGCATAATATTTGAGTGCAACTTATGGATGCGAAACACATATAGTAGCTGTTTTTCAAAAGTGCACACTGACATGGTAAGCATGTCACATCTCACGTACAGACAACAGGGCTAGTGCTAAAAATGCTGGTAGTATACTGGGTGGGCTACAGTCAACCTAATGCTTTGCAAGTCGTTAATTTAAATGTGACTAGCTCAATAAAAAATGTGCCTTGTTTACAACCAATTTCTGAGGCCAGGATCTGCTCTGACAAGTGCCTTGGCATTGCAATGTTCCGTGTGTTTTGCAAGCATGCTCAACAAAACCAGGCAGGGAACTTGGATGCCGCTAGGGCAGATCTTAGTGAGCTACTTTTCAATTGCACATATGTCCCATAACTCTGAGCTTCATGATGATACATCCAGGCACTCACAAACAATGACACAGAGGGGACACAGCGCTTAGCTTAACTCTGAGCTTAACACGATACATCGTATGGAAGTGATTTCACTTCCATGAAATGACATCCCCTTACTCAGGAGGCGTCATTTATAGAGGGAGAATGCACACTAGCAGAGCTAGACAACCACGGGCATCTGTGGCAAAACACCACAGGTTTGACTGGTGCAATGGTGGTGAACGTCACTTACGGGCAAGCGCTCCCGCATCTTCTGGATGGTGGCATCCTTGAGGGCACGGCAGTCTTGCCGAATGGTGTCCTCAGTGTCTTCGACACGAGCTCGCACCTCAGGCAGCAGGCCCTGCAACTCCTCCACTTCTCGTTCGGCCAACCACACGGGGTCTTCGTCTAAGCTCCCCTGGCGCTCTTTCTTCTTGCCTTCCTCGATGAACCTGAGAGTAGACATCAGCAGCCGAACACTAAAACCGCTCAGCCACCACAGCAGCTTGATTTTATGATGCAAGTTGTGTACAAGTGAAAAAAAGACGATGTTACAGCAACCTGCTTATTATTTTGGGAGTGGGCGGACAAAATGTTGGTTTGCCTGGGTGTCAAGTAACTAAAAGTAACTGGAGAACACTCTCAAGAACACTGGAGAACAATACACACAAGTACCCCCGAAAGCAGAAGATTGGAGGGACGCCGCCTTAGCTCAGTTGGCAGTGCACCGGATGCAAAATCTGGAGGTCATGGGTTAGGACCCCACCTGCGGCATAAGTAGTTTTAGAGCGCAGCTCTTAACGGCCCCGAAGGTGGGACCAAGCGCGAGGGGAGTGAGGGGAGCACGAGCGCACTCCTCTCTAAGCCCGAGACTGGCCGTGCCGAGCGAATGGAAGTACCGCCGCCTGCTCATAGATAGTGCCAGAGTGGTATGCTGCTGCTAAACGAACTGCTCAAGCAGAGCCTCAGTGCCGCCGCTGAGAGGACCCTGCCGTTCGCACCACGGTAGTCACAGCTACTCTAAAATTTTATATTAGGAAGTATCGTAATCATCCTTATAATTTTTTAATTCTGCTTTCTAATCAATCATCTTTAAAATAATTACCCTATTAATCTCCCACTGATGAACACCACAAATTAAAAAAAATCCCCTATGGTCCTGGTTTCGGTGACTGTTGGCTTCCATCATTTATGTCATAACGAGCATCTCTTTTCCCTTTCCTTGTCTGCTTAAAAGTAACTGAAGTAGGCGCACTGACAATAACAATGGCACTGGAGCCAGCTTGGGTACATACTAACTATGAACATTCAGATGGAAAAACTAGCATCAGCCAATCTGCAAATGCATTTTCAGAAAAACTACCGTAAAAACCAGACTATAGATCGGACCGTAATATAGGTCGACCCCCCAACTAACCAATTCTAAAAATGAAAAAAAAAAAAAAAAATCTAGCATCTTTTTCAATGGAAAAAGTACCGAAAGACACTCTTACCCTGAAACAAATGCAACTCAACAGGTTGCACAATGGTGACAGTATTTATTTTCATTTAAATGCTGCTCGTATGTACACCCAGCCATTTTTTTAACAGTATCGTGCGCCCATCGACCCGCGTGTTTATTTCTGGCACACAGAAGTACGGCACTGTAGAGCAAAGCCCTTCCTCTTCATGAATCACCGCACCCAGAATGGCAAGCCCTTGAATTGCGCCCTCGTGAGTCTAGAGGCACGCGTGATCTATACCGCTTTCACGCGGATGCATTCGGCAGTCACAGGCAGCGATCTTGCACGCAGCACAACGTTTCCTTCCAATTCGAATACTGTATTATCGAACCTTTATCGAATACTTTATTATTCGACCAAATATTCTAAATCATCAAATATTAGCACAGGCCTAACGATTAGCGATAGCTATGTCGGCGATGTGAGGGCTGCGCACCGCCGCTCACTGCTCGCGGTGCGTACCGCACGATTAGCTATCACGGTGAGGGCAACGCTTAATGCACAAGGGTGTGGTCGCGGCTCGCGTGTTTGTATAATCCAATGTGGCATGGGAGAGAGTTCAGAACATCCAAAAGTCTGCACATTGTGCACAATGCACTCCGACTGGGGAATTTTCTGAATTCGCATCATCGCGAAATTCGTATCAACCGTGGTCATATCACCGAGATTCTACTGTAGTTGACAAAAACCTGTCCCTGTATGGAGACTAAACCCGAGATCACCACCTTTCCAAGGCAGTTGCTATAACAACTAAGACTGCGGAGCGCTACAATCAAGACAAGGGGACAACACCACGAGACTTGGGCGCCCAACATGTATGACCAACTAGCCCCCTACAAAGCTTTTCTTGCTCTAATAAATAAGCCACCCAGGACAGCTAGCAGCAGGAACGGTGCTTAGCCCAATGTGTGTAGGTGAATTGGGTGGATGCTAATGAGTAATTCTTCCCTTATTTCAAACCTACACTGCCTTGTGGAATCCGCCAGAACCTACTAGAGTTTATGGTTGTGCACATTGTTTTTGTCGGACTCGACCAGACTCAGCCACTCGGAGCTCACCGGGTGAGATTTTCGACGCGCAGCTCGAGGACACGCACGGCGGAACGCAAGTCTTCGGCTGCCTCCTGATACTGGCCTCCGAACGAGAGGGCCAGTCCTCTCTGGTAATGTGTCTCAGCAATCTGGCGGCTATCGGCCTCGAGGAGTTCACGCTGGATGTTGAGGCATTCGGCAAGGTCCTCCACGGCCTGCTCACAGTTGTCTGACTCGAGGCTGATCTCGCCCAACTTGAGCAGCACGTCGGCCACTTTGAGGCGGTACTCCCGGCTGTTATCAGGTTCTTCTTCTGCTTGCCTGTGATTAGGAAAAAAATTAAAAATTACAGCCACTTGCCCTCAGGGTGTGAACTAGTCTGTTAACGAAATGGTTGGTGGGTATTTTAGACCATGTTTGTGACCCTTTTTCTCAGGATCTACTAAGGTTAGAGCTGCCACAATGGTATCATTGTAATCAGCGCTTGCACTTTTTTGCTGCACCACAATTTTAGTTGGGTATCATTTTGTCATTTTTTCCTAATTTATTCACTAGACCTACCCAAATTTTTAGGCTTAATTGGACAATAAACAATTGGACAAATTTCCCGCAGTCAATTTCCGCAAATCCGCTACAATAGACTCCCTTGTGTGTTTAAGAAATGCTGGGCAAAAATGGTGCTTCTAGCATTTGGGGTTCTTAAGGTAAAGGAACAAATGTTGAAAAAATGTTCAGAAATAATTGGCTTTAGAAGAAGAGCATTAATATGAAACCGTACTGAATGAAAGCACCTTGACTATTGCCCTTCATTCGTCTCAGAATGGGTGATACAGGCACGTGTGGCAGCTGCAGCAAGGCAAAACTTAGCTGTTCCTCACAATGTCATGGTGCGGCTGTTTGAGAAGTGCAGGATTTCGCGGGACAACGACATGCTGCGAGACCATAGCAGCGACAACAACAGCAGCGCTAGTGCGGACGATGGCACAGGTGTGAACGTGTAGTCCCGTGACTAATGCGTTCTGGTTTTAGAATGTGCCCGCGTGCGGTTGCCGATAGCGGTTGACGACACGCGGCACCGGCCGGATGACGCTATCGCATTCTACTCTTAAAGGCAAAGCAGAAGCGACCTCCAAGTTTTTTTTTTTTTTCCTGACATGCAATGTGGGGGGGGAGGGGGGTCGACTTATTTTGTAAAAAGGAATATTCAGCATCTAAACACCAATAAGCAAATCCTTTGCAGCACGCTTCCAAACAGAACTGTTGAAGACTCATTTGTGTTTTGTGCCTTTCAATGGCAGCATTTCATTTTCTCTCTGCGCCAATGCATAGCCACTGTCAGTAACAGTCACCTCTAGCCCGCCCCGTGGGTGCTGCCGACAAAACGCGTTAGAAGACTAAATCTCACACGGGATCGAGAAAAAATTCCTATCATCCGAAATTTCGTATCATCCAAACGAACAAAATTCGTATGCAGAAGCATGAAGAATACATTCACACAGATCTGTTTACGGCTGACAAGACTTATTCACTGCTGTGCGGTCACAGCTTGCTACTCGTGATGTGTACCGTGCGATTAGTGATAGAGACATTGGCGATGTGCGGGCCGCGCACCGCCGCTCGGTGCGCACTGTGCGATTAGCAATTGCGACTTTGGCGATATGAGGGGGTGCTTAGTGATCGAGGGTGCGGCCATGGCTCTCATGTTCGTATCATCTGTAAAGGCGAGGGAGAGAGTTTGGAACATCCCAAATTCTGCACATCGTGCACAATGCACTCTGGCTGAGGAATTTCGCGAATTCGTATCAACCGTGCTCATATCACCAAGATTCCACTGTAGTAACTCGTGGTGGACGTTGTGCCCAGGGTTGGGCTGCTTTGCCAGGATTCAATAGCATAATAGTCAATATAGAATGATTCCCGCAGCTACGATGCTTAGGAAGCCACTTCTGCCTTGGTCATTCTATTAACTGTAAAAGTAGAGTCTGCAGAGCAAAGAAAAAAAAAAACAAATATTCGTGACATCATGCCAAAGCAGCCCAAGAGTAAACAATGTGATTCAGGAAACTGGGCAGTGTGTGGAGCTAAATATGGCTAAAAGTCAATACTATGCAGCTTTTTATAGTTTCTGGATAAACACATTTCCTCTAAACCTGGAAAAACCGCTGCACTGTTTTGTTGTTTTTTTCTTCAACACAGAACAGCTACACGTCGCGCCTAAGTGCAAAAAGGAGGCGTGATCGCTCCCAACAGAAGTTTCAAAAAAAAGTTTTCTTTTAAAAAAATTGTTTGCACGGAAGTGAGACACTGACTCTCGTCCAGGAAAAAGCAGAAATTTCACATCATAGGAAAACGGAACATTTTTTACTTCCTTCCGATTTTTTAAGCCTATCCTGTTCTTTTCAAAAGCAATGATACGCCATGCATAACTGCCACTGCGATTGAAATGCCACTGAACAAACTCAAATAGCCACAGCAGTCTACGATTTGTGGGCAGATTTGTGGCTAAGGGAAGTGTACCTTTCTCCATGGTCTTGGTTATTGCCTCTGGCTTTTATTGGACGTCCAAAAATTGGTCTTCACCAATGGGGAAACTAGGTAGGCTAATACAGCTAGCACTGTAAACAATATCGGAGAGCCAATGCAGCACCCGCACTGAGAGGCACTCCACTATAGAAGGCTCCAAATTTACTTTAGCAAGTACTGAATGTTCTTTAATGCAAACCAAAATCTCCATAGATGAGCTGCCTTTGCATTTCATTGGCGTTTTAAAGATGTAGCTGCTGTGGCTGGGAACAGAACCCGTGAAATTGTTCTCATAGCAGGAGAACATTGCAGTCATCAAGCCACAACAGCAGATGAGACCTGAATGGTCCTTGCAAACTGCACATGCATTCCAATCCATTCTAATGGTTTTTAAGCCTGTGGTATGCTTTGCTTATTGCCCAAATGGATACCTGAGCACCTTTCATGGGTTGAAGCATAGGCGATAATGCCAGAGCAGATATGCAACCGTAATCTACAATGTTGTTTCCCAGATATGTTGTTTCCCAGATAATGAAAAACTTCCCCAAATGCAGAAGGCTGCATCCTCTGAATAGGCCTGCTTGTGGACAAGCGTGAGAGTGCCATAAGCAAATTCAATATGAAGCAAAGCCCACTACAAGCTATCACTTCCCCGCAGTATGGGTAAACACAGGCTAGTGATTAAGCCAGAAGAAGCATTTATACCTGTACCCCTCAGCGACAATGCTGTGCTTAAAACAGTACTTATTTCCTCACACTGGCCTTAAATTGTGGTGCACTAGACTTTGGGGCCAATGGCCTGCATATGCTGAACCCACGTTTGTTATCACGCAATGTTCATATGCACAAACAGTAAACTACTATACATATATCTTGACTTCCAAAATTTTCACGTCCATGCACTTTTAATACTCTACAATGAGAAAACTGCAAAGTGGGTCAGGACACTAAAAATGTGGTCGGCCACAACGCTACCTCTTAAATATGATCTTGGCGAGTTCAAGGACCTCCCAGGCCAACTGAAGGTTTGGTACGTCTTCCTGCACAAAAAAAAAAAAAAAACAAGAAAGAGCACCAATTACACTGCAACAAAACAGAAGAAAGCAAACCAACAGTATGATTAAGAAGCAATGTCAAAAAATACCTTAAGATCTGAAACAAGACTGCGCACGCACACGCACACAAAGCCTGCCTATCTCGCTAATAACAAGCATGAAAGACTTTGGAAAAGATAGTTCAGCTCCACATAGTTGGATACAACTCAAGAACAAAGCGGCAAATGCCCCTCAAATAATACCTTCCAGTCAATGACATTGACCTATTTTTCCCCTTGACCCATCCCTTTGGGCCGGCTAGCGTGATATCGCAGGGGGTGGCAGATGAACGGAAAATAACCACGGCTTAATCGAATTAACCGCAGCATCGTGAAAATCAGTGATGCCATTGGTTGGAGGGCCCGCTTTGAGGGGCACCTGCTGCTTTATTCTTGAGTTATATCCAACTACAGATGTTAACGCATGTATGCGCTAACTTTAGTCTCCAGCTCCATGCATCGCCTAACACTACACAAATATATTTAGCCGCATTATGAGTGTTGCTACTGCTGAGCTGCTATAAGATTTTGTAACAGTATTCCTTTATGGCTTAACCTTCCAGCTAACTAAACTGATCCCCACGTCCCAAACTCAACTCCACTGCTTTGATAGTGCATTACATTCATGGTGCCAAGGAACAGCAAGCAAAGTTTTTCTTGGTTCCATAACAAAATTAGCTCTGGTGTCACGAAATTCATTCCTCAAGTGGCATACGACTTCTATGCATTTCCATGCTTAAGAAAGAAGATAATAGAATGAATGCATGAAAACAGGCCAGGCACCTCATCTTTTGGAGCCGGCGCAGATGACCCACTAGGACCTGCCGTTGAAGTTCCAGGCTCGCTAGGCAGTGGCTCGATGTCGTCCTTCAGTGCAGGCTCGGGCTTCTCCAGGTCTTCCTCAGCATCCTCTTCTGTGGAAGCTGCATCAGCTTCTGAGGATGCAGAGCACACATTACAAGCCCCACGCTTCCACCTTCTCTGTTGTGCAATTGAAAGCACTGACTGGTAGCAGGCTTTCACTGAGTCCTTAAGGTAAGGTGAGCATTAAAAGGCGATATTTGCTTCACAGCAGAGAGAAGTGCAAAAATAGCAGCAACACAGATGAACATAAAAGCGATGACACATTATTTTAAGCTGTCCTGTTAGGTGTTTCATGCTCTTCTAGGGACTTTTCATTACCTTGCCATTGATACTACAGTGCCCTGTACCATTTCAATTTTACAGCGAGAGCCGCTACTGGGAGCCTACCCCGAGTGGTCATGTAATGCCACCCTGCATCTTTATGGTTCTGTTTATTTTGGAAGTGCTCAAGATCAACCCCCCCTACCCCACTTCCCATCCCCACCGCAACATTCATTGTGTAAGAAAACTAGCATCACTTTACTTGTAAATGATGCAGCAGAAGCCATGAAAAAAAAAAGCTGAGGGATTTAAAGATTTTACGGGTCTAAAGTAAGGTTTTTCTAAGCCAGACAAAACGTTTCAAGGCCCTTTTTCAACCAAATGTACTGTGCTAGTCAACACATTAAACGGGATGTCTTGCAAAGCAAAGCCAGCCAGGATGCACATGTTGACATAACACAAAAATAAACAAAAAGAAAATAACCAGCAAAACTTTCAGTCTGTATAGTCTCAGCACGACTCAACACATCAAGTGAGCAAACTGTAAGCAACACAATGAAATGACACATTTTGAACCTTAAGCATGAATGCACATATGCGTACATACATACACATGCTTATGCCAAATTAACAAACTAGCCAGTTCCTTTAACCGACCAGCCAGTTCACACAAACAGAAAAAGGCCAACACAGTTTCATGCAATGGCAGATGCAGCCTGCAACAGTGGGCTGCAAACTGTTTTAGTAAAGCAAGCATCGCAACCAGCAAGATGGTAGGAGAGTGGATGCCAACTGCATACGACAGAGGCATGCACTCTATTAATAAGATACAGCATCAAGCACAGCAGCACAGAAGGTGGAGCACTTGGAAGATAACATCAGAGTTACAGAGCAGGATCAACTTTTCAATCAGGGTGAAAAGGAATTTGAGTGATATCATCACACACAGGGTACTGTCATCCATGCTGAAGCATTCAGAGGCGTCTGCACTGTAGACCACACTACCCTCGTCAAATGAGAAAGCAGCTGTGGGAGCCAGAGTAGCCAGGAGCTAAGGAGCTGAACACTGACAAAGCTGCCTGCGTGCAAGGATGGTTTGGGATTAGCGAGCATGGGAGCACTCGTTGAATTCACTATGGTGAGCAGTGTCATGGCCAGAATCTTGGGCAGTACACAACTGCACTGGTAATCCAGCACTATTCTTAAAGAAGTAAAAGCACCAAATTTTTTTACATTTGTGATTATTCTCTGTAATGATGTGCAAGACCAAATTGCCACGTGGAATTTACCTCCAGAAAAAAACAACAACAAAAAAAAACTGCGATATAAATGTTGTCTTGTCATTTTAATTCATTTCCACTGTTGCACCAGCCTGGACCAAGAGCTGGAACGCCAATGAATGAAGAACTGGCTAAAAGATAGCTGTTTGTGTGTGCCTCATGCGACCAAATCTAAACTTTCACGTCATATCTCCAATCGGATGCTGAAATTAAAAAGAGAACATGAAAAAAGAAACTCAATTGTAAATTATTCACCAGGTGCAGGCAAATTCCGCACGGTGATCTATGTAAGCTAATGGCTCATGGACCATTCTGAAGATGAAAACAACAAAAAATCTGGTGTCTGTACTCCTTCAAGAGCTAACAGCCCTGGCCAAGCTTAAGTGACATTTCTTCTGGCCACAGAATCCAGCAGTGCCATAACCAAGGCCGTGCCCTCTATCAAACCATTTTTACACACTAACAGTTTTGTGAATTTGGTTCTTGACAAGCAGACATAGGCTCCAGCTTCCAAAATGCGGTAGTTGTACCAAGGCAGTTCAGATGCAGAAAAGGTCTGGCAGGGACCTCGCCAGATTGAGGCAAGAATTGAAACGCAGAGACAGAGAGTAGAGGTGTTTTGCAGTAAACCCAAAGTGTAGCCTCTCACCTCCACCACCTCCTTGCGCCTTCACCTCTGTGGCGTCCGCCACCACCGGCTCATCACTACTACCACCGTCAACAGTGGCCTTTGATTCCACCGCTTTCTCTACGTCTGGGCTCCCTGACGGCTCTGCAGAGGAGCCAGACTGTTCTGGTTTTTTCTCGCTCTCTTCAGTGCTAACTCCCTTAGAAGATCCTGCAGAAGCAATTTTGGACATCGGCGTGCGATAAAAACCTTGTGAACTCTTCTAAGTTTTTTCTTAATCCAGCCACACGGCAACAAGGAACAAAAGGAGGGGTCAGCCAAGTAAACAAAACCTAGCTACAACTACGATTTGTTGCACCGGAGAACTTGAACAGCACCACTTGGAAATGGTGGTACAGAAAAGTGGGTGCCAATGCACTTTCTATGTTTTGGATGTGAAAAGCTTTTCACATAAGCTTCACCTAGCTTTATGTGCGAACAAGCACCCAAAACGATATCAGCAGTAACACTGGGAACAGAGGACGGCTCTCAGGAACTTTTCCCCACTCCTCAGGAAAAGGAGCGATGGCAATCAACATTGCCGCATCCTCTGCCAATTGCACATCATTCTCAACTACAACCAGCTACATAAGGGGTACAGAATTCTAACTAAAGCAACTGTAACCCCCTACCTTCCGGGTGGGGTGCATTTGCACTTCAAATGTAAAAAAAAAAGCAGTGAACTAGTAAAATATATATTCTGCATATAAAACCACCATGCCCAATAAGCATAAGTTGTTCTAGCGCATGAACAACCAAGTCTCATGAAAGGCAGGGGTTACAAAAAGCTTCATGTTTAACCTGTCACTCTTTCCTGACAATGTAGGTCACCTTTTGGTACATGGTTCCAGTTTAAATCAGTAATACATGGACTGAGTTCGTGCAGCCAGCTGCAACCTTTTATTTGCAGTGAACAGCTATGCCATACAAGACAAAAGAACTGGAAGCTTGTCTCAAGGAGTTTTTAGTCACAAAGTATAAATTGTTCACCACTCCCTACGTTGAGCTGTTCCTCTTTATTTTTGCAATGCGGCAACCAGTTCCACCTGTCATTTGCCTTTGTCAATAGAAGCACATTGGAAGGATTGAAATACAGCTCAGAGCTCAATAAGTGCTGATTTAATCACCATGCCGGCTACCTGCACTGTTTCCTGCTTTTGAATCAAATGCTAGTGACGACACCCCTCTGATGCTCCACATTAAACACCACTAGAAATTTTATTAGGAACATGCATCACCAAACACACACATTTAAAACTTAGCAGGCTCTAACCACATGAAGCAGTAGGACATCCTTACCAGCAGCATCACCTTCTCCATCCGGCGACTTCTCTTCCCCGCCTTCCGCGTCATCGTCGTCTTCGTCATCATCTTGTTCCTCTTCACTCTCTTCAAAATAAAAGAAGAAAAAAAGTTTTTAAATGCTGGTTGTCTCCCTTTTATAAACTCAACAAAAAGGCAGTGCCATTCTGCCTTCCTGAAATGGCATATGTTTTTGACACTCACGCCCACCTGCTTCTATTACAAATAAAAAATAGGCTCAATCGCATGCGGAAAATATCTGGAAAGCACAAAATAAATCTAAAAAATGATTCCAAAATGCTTTCAACTGCATTGAGTGCACCTTCAAGTCAGTTTGACCTCAAGTGCAACCTCAATTCACATTGGTACACCCCAGCCCATTAATCCTCTGTGCCCGCTGTGCACAGTCTTCACAGCTCAAGAAGCAGCAGCTCTAGTCTGTGAAAACTGACCAGTAGGCAGTTTTTTTTTTCCTCCTTATCCCTCTACTTTCATGCCATTTTTTTCTGGTGTGAAGGAAACTTCGGTTCTTCAATTTTGCACCTTTCACACATCACATTTCAGACAGTCACGGAAAAAAAGAAAAATTGGAGTAAGCCCGTCCACCTGGAGCACAAGCACATGAAGCCTAAGTGATACAGTATTCGCAACACATCAGTCAATAGGGAGGGCAAGTGCAGTAGCTGTAATGAGAATAAAGCACCAAAGTCAAATAAAACCTGACTACCTTCCTGTGTGCCGCTATCCAACTCGGGAATGAAGCGGCACATGTTCCTCAAAAGAAGCCCCACAACCAATGCTACTGACCTACTGCCATGATTTCATGGCCAAGTGCTTTGCACCTGCTAGCATGGCATCACAAGTGCAAGTCGGCTGATTCTGCCATTGTGACAACCAAATGATGCCAGTGATTGGAGGGAGGCCTTCTTCGAGGATCATTTGCCACTTTTTTCTTGAGTTGTACCTTACTCTAGATGGCGCTACATTTCTCACCACAAGGTTTGTTTTTACAGCTCCAAATGGCAGTGTTTCGCTTCTTGCTTGACTACACTGCTAACGGTGGCAGCCATGTCATGATCATGAGGACTAACAGTTGGCTACTTGACTTGCGGACTGCAGTGCAGACAACTCTCTGTGCATAGCTTTTATTTATATATATATATATATATATATATATATATATATATATATATATATATATATATATATATATATATATATATATATATATATATATATATATATATATATAACGTTTGCAAGGGCAGGGCATCATTACTATACCTGCCCATTTCAAAGGGTGCGGCCACAAAATCTAATACAGTCCAATTCAGTACAAAAGCACTTTTGTGCCCACATTTACTCCTGATGACAAGTCGGCATATTTCTCCTACTTCCCACCTTATGACAGAGTGCACAGTTCTGTTCACAGCGCCAGCAGTGAACTGAAACACGGGCCATGACCTCACCTAGGGCATTCCCCAGGACACCTGTCTCCTGCCGTGCAAGCTCAAGCAGGGCACGTCCGTAGCAGAGGTAAGCCTCTCCACACTCCTTGGCGGTCTCGCCATAAAGGGTGCCCAGAAGTTGGCAAGCTTCCTGCAGGCTCGCCACGGCTGACGGGTAGTCCTGGACCAGGAGGTGGCGCTTGCCCTGGAGCAGCAGCATGGCGGCATCCACTGACGGCTCCGACTTGGACCCTCCTTCCCTGCAAAGGACCCACCATCCAAGTTTTGGCTCACTTCTTAGAGGGGCACTGAGGACACACTGAAGTTGGCCTGTATTGACAGATTATCGTGTTTAATGACAAAGAGGCAACTTTCACACAAAATGAAGTTTTTATAAGTTAAAAAAGTCCAAAATATGAAATACAGGTATCGCTGCCACTAGAAGTCTTCACAAGAGAACTGTCACTGTTCTCATTACACCACTCTGACACAGTTCTCCAAAACTAGACTACACTGCCATTCACTTTGGAACAGTGATCAGGGAGTCCTTTTTGTCACTGTCACCATAAGTTTGAATCGAGTGGCGAGGAAACAATGAACTTGCATTTTTAAATACAATTCTCTCAGCACTAAATCCATTTTTTTGCTGCAAAACAAAGATCAACACAGACACAAAAAGCCATACAATTGACTTATACTATGAAAAATTGCAATCCTGTTTTTGGAAACAGTGGCTACCTTGTTCAGGCACACATTCCAGCCACCAGGCATGAAAGCTGCACTTTACAAAAGTGAGCAGCGAAAGAGGATTACACCTGAACGGGACTATATTTGAACAGGGCACGCCCTCAAATGGCTCAGTAGCTATCGCACTTGGCTACCAAGCACAAGTTAGTGGGTTCAATCCCAGCAATGGCAGTCACATTTCAATGAAGGTGAAATGCAAAACTGCCCACGTTCTGAAATATTCTCGGGTACTTTGACCTCCAGTCGGCCGAAATTAGTTTCGGGCACTGCACTACAGCATTCCTCATTCCCTATTGCAAAGCTATGGCACCTAAAACCCCATTACACCATTTGCCCTCTCCGTGGCATGAAAAAAACATTCCCTAGATGTGGCGAGCTAAACGTCATTTTCATCACATGAGCTGCAATTCATTACACAGCAGTGGACCAGCAATTCTCCAATGAACCAGGGCATTTAGTACAATGCCATCTAGGTACTCCCATGTGACTGTGGTATGACCAACTGCCACAGCCTTCTCAAAACAAAATTTAAAAAAGCACAACACTACAGATATGTCAACAGGAATATTAGTCAATTGACGCATAGGAATGCCAGGGCAGTCAATCAAAACTGACTGCACAGGGGTGATGTGGCTTGAACACCTGATTCCAGGCTGACAGCTTTCAATGTTGCTTCGCTTATTACTGCTTCCCCAACGCACACGACAAAGACTGTTATACGCTAGTAATTATTTCCCCATGAGCGTCACCAGACAAGTTCCAGAGACGCCACTGGCTAGTGCGGCAGCGGTTATAATTAGGCGAGTTAAAGCAGTCTTTTCCCGCGTTTATCGAAAGATCCCCGAAGTCATTTGAAAAGGGCACCACATAGAACGTGAATCGGCGAGCACTCAAATGAAACTACTTTGGACATCTCGACAGAAAAACCTGCTGGAGCAGGTGTTCCTTCTGAGCTACACTGACGAGCCCCGTCTGAGCTTGTGACAACACTCAAGAACGAGGGAGTGCAAACATGTTAACGCATGGGGTAGGATGCAAAAAGGTTATTCGCACATCAAACATTGAAAAGTGAAACAGCCGCTGAAGTGAAAAGGTCGCTGAAGATTTTCACGCAATGCAAGTTTACTAAACATGCATCTGACAGAATAATGAAGGATCCGACGGAAGCATGTCTGTAGGAACACAGTACACATGCTCTTATGACATTGTGCGAATTAACTACTGGGCACATAATGTTCTGCAAAATCCACACGCTTACAGCCGCAACCAGCCACAGGATTACGCTCAGTGTAAAATTCGCAAGGGGCCCATTTGGCGTGGCGAGGGGTCGTCGCCGCCACTGTACGAAGAGTTCGCGGCCCCCGTTTCTAGTATGCTCGTAACTTTTTTAAACTCACCCTTCTGGCTTGAGTGGCGGTGAACTTGCTTCGGCCATACTCGGGCGTGTGATGTGCTGTGCCTTGAATGAGCAACACGGTCGACAAGAACAAGCGCGCGAACGATTTCGCGCCTTGCGCGGGATTGAAAAGCGAGCGACCGGACGGCCAGACAAACAATTGTAGCCTCGTTTCTAAACGGCAAGAAAGTATCCATGTAACCCGGCAGCGCTAGAGTCAAGACGCTGTTCGAGAAAATTTCATGACTCTACTAGCGCCACTGCTCTGACACCATCGGCATTTTGTAGCACGAAGTCAGGGCTGATTCAACGGCAGCTATGGCGCGTAATTCATTTGCGCGTATCTGCGCAGAGGAAAAACTCCGCGATGCCACGCTGCACACTGCTTTTCTTTCTTCTATCTTCCTGCCGATGACTTTCAGTGATGCAAGTTGCAAAGTGATGCGTAGATGAAACGCACAACAGTTATGCTTGACCAATAAGAAAGTTGACAGTCACAAACCCAGGTAGCTCAAAACATAATAATATTATTTATTTATCGGCAAATATAAAACTGCGCGAAGAAAACCGGACGGGAAGAGCTTTGTGTGTGCGTCTTCGTGTTCTCCTCCCGTCCAGCCTTCTTCGCGCAGTTTTATATTTGCTGATCCTATGAACTAACTAGCCCTACAGTATGTCTTTTATGAATTTTTTGTGATAATATTACACTAAATTTAAAATGTAACATGTACCGTAATTGTTGCACTATCACGCATTTACTGCAAGCCTCTACTTTAAGCACTATTCCAGAACTTATTTCCACATTTGAGGCAGTAATGATTGCTATCAACTAACAGAATTTCCAACAAAAACCCCTTGGTCAATACCAGCCATGGATTATATATACATGCCATGGTCCTTCTCTCCTCAAGCCTCTGATGTCCCACTACTGTGAAGGCTGCGCCACTCATCCTTTCACTCCTCATTCCACAGTGCTGCCATTTGATATGCATGCCTGGGCCATCCACAAAAAAATGCTAAATAAATAAATTATTATTATTATATGCCAAAGTCGTTTTGGGAAATTGTAATTTGACATATACGGTGAACATAATGCAATAGGCAGAGTATGTCAGAAAATTAGGTGTCCCCAGACTTTTTTGGGCCCTGTTCATGGTTAGTATATAAGCATGAGCTCAGGGCAACAAAACAGATCAAGTGACTACATGCGAGTGTTGCATACTCTGCTCTAGTGTTGCACTTGTAGCTTGCTTCATGCAGAGTTCACTGAAGCTGCTAGTGCACATAAGTGTAATCTAATAACTGGTTAATGACATCCTAGTCGAAATCAAGAGGAAGAAATGGGCTTGGGCAGGGTATGTGATGCGAAGGCAAAACAACCGCTGGTCCTTAAGGGTTACAGAGTGGATTCCAAGAGAAGGCAAGCGTAGCAGGGGGCGACAGAAGGTTAGGTGAGCGGATGAGATTAAGAAGTTCGCAGGCGTAGGGTGGGCACAGCTGGCAAAGGACCAGGTTAATTGGAAAGAGAAAGACATGGGAGAGACCTTTGCCCTGCAGTGGGTGCAGTCAGGCTGATGATGATGAATAACCGGCGGGTCCCGTAATTCAATATTGTTACTCTAACATTATTTTAATCTTGTTTAATTGTTGTGTGGAAGTTTCAACAGTGTTAGCTAAATTATGTAAGCATTCAAGGGGCACTGAGGACAAATTGAAGTTTTCCTGAATAGATTACCGCGTTGCAACAACAAAGATGACAACTAATATTCATAAGCTAATAAAGGGCAAAAAACAAAAAGCAGGTGTCACCAGTGCATCCACAAATTTTTACCACGCTTGAGCAACAACATAACAAAGATACAAGAATACAATAAAAAGAGCTACAGACACCAACAGTGTATCAAATTTAGCATGTCATTTGCTTCCCTGGATATTAGTTTTTGCGAAGTACAGGCATCCTTTCCACTAAGTTCTTTGCAGACAGGCTGATGATGACGAAGACTCAAGTACAGAAGACTTAGGCCAACTACTACTTGTGGACCCAAAAATGAAACTACTGCACAGTTTGAATGAACAAGTGTGCCAAGACGCCAGTAGCCGAGAAGCTGACTGCCTACTGCTTTGCTTTTTCACCCTGGTAGAAGAAAATTAGCTGTACCCAACACTTTGCAAACAGGGGCTGTTTTCCAGTGATAGCTATTGCATTCACTTTGTGTCAGAGAAGAGAAAAGTTAGAATCTTTTAACTTACCGTATTCCATCACAATTTCTCTGGCTAAGGCAAACCTTTCTGTTCTCAAGGTTAACCCCTTGACTGCCAAATTAATTCCCGAAAAACATACCAAAACCGCCATATTGTTTGGAGAGTTTTAGCAAAGATGACTGCTGTCAGGCTTAAAAACATGCGCTACTGGCACAAAACGTGTTTCAGTGACAACTACCACCTGCTAGTGCTGAAAACTGCAACCGACACAATTGCCGACCATAACTTGTCTTCGGCAGTGGGAGCAGTGCGTCATCAAGCTGGATGAGTGTGACTCATCATTGCTGATATTGGTACAATCTCCCATGAAGAGTACAGCTCGGGATTGGTGGTTAAAGGGTTAACAGAGATATTGCTTCACTATCACTTCCCATTTCACCTGCCTTTTGGACTAGTGCTTACAGCTGAAGCTGCAGCTCGAGTAAGTTGGGGGGGCTTATGAGATAACAGGCAATACGAGTTCGCACAAGGGCAGAACAGATGCACAGTACATGCTGAAAGCACATAAGTGCATTCGCAATAAACTATACTCGGTGAAAGCTTTTCTTGGCAATGACGGCAAGGCTACAGGGGCACAGCATTCGTAACTGCCATTCCACCAAATAGTTTGGCCGTCTGACAAGTTGCTCTCTCTGTGGCAGTTTTAATTTGTTGCCGGCGTAACTGGCACCATCTGTAGAACCTTCTTGTAATAATACGTGCCAAGCAAGTTCTTTGTAATCAAGAAAACTGTTTTTGTAAGAGAGTACTACATTCCGCGGTGTAGGAAGAGAGGACATGCTTCGGCTCCGTAGTCGGGCAAAGTTGTTATGAAGGACATATAGGACAATGGCTAGCAGAAGACATCAACACAGGGGCAGCACATCTACATGAATGACTTCGTCATGTTTGTTACCTTACTGAAAAGCAAAATACTGAACTTGAGCTATCCTACTACTTATCATCATGCCAGTACCAAAGCTCGAGGGTTGTGACAGCATGAGTTCTTAAAAACAAGTTGATGAAAGTGAGACTTCAGCGTCCACTTACAATAAATATCTTAGTGACTCCACATAATGGCTAGTTAGTTGCCTACCAATTCCACACCAATCTTTCTCTCCCTCCCAAGCAACCACAAAAAAAGTTCATGAAGAAAGTTATACAATGTTGCCTTTATTAGACACGAATGAGAACACAGTATCTGACAGTACACAACGACAGTACACAACGGCCCTAAGAGAGCATCTTACAAACATTCAACTCTTCATCGATAAAGTGCTCTGTATTCAAAGCTAAAGTTGTATACATGTGACTAGTGCTTTTTTTTTTTTCTGTCAGTAGAGCGTGCTCACACGTAATACTGAATGCTGACTGAAGAGAATTGCAGGTCATCAAAAGCACATAGCTTTTCTCATTGTAGCACCAAAAAATTTCACATTTGTTCAAAACTCTAAAAAAATGCTCTAAAAAACACCTACAATATATCAGCTATTGGCAGTAAGTAGTCCATTGAGCACAGATGTATGGCACATCCAACAGATCTTTGGCAGAGGGGGCTGCCCAGAACAGCTTTTGCATTGAAGGGGCCCTGAAGCATTTCCCAAGTTTTTCCCCCTCCTCTAAAAACTAGCAGTAATGCTGAATGAAGAATGGAGGCTGGTTTGGACGTGCAATATTCCTGATGGTCGACTAGTGAGAACACACCTTTCTCTCCTTTTCGCATAACATCCCCAATGTTCAGCCATTCAGCCTCCCCTCCTTTTCATGCAACATTCCCATTGTTCGGTCAATCATAACTAATCTTTCTCTCCCTTTTCATGCGAATTCCTGATGTTTGGCCAATCATAACCCGTCTTTCTCTCATTTTTGTGCAATATTCCCACTGTTCAGCCTATCATGACATGCTTTCCTCTTTTTCCATCTTTTTTTTAACATTACACATGTTCAAGACGGCGGCAATGGCGGCATTTCTCACAATGCCACAAAAATGATGAAAAATTAAGAGAAACACAAGGAAAAAAAAAACGTCACAAGTGTTTCAGAGCCCCTTAAAATGCCAAAGGTACAAATGACTGGATTAAAAAAAATGTATGCAAAATCCCTGAGTACACTACGACAAAGAGTAGAGCACAGGCAGCAGAAGGAGTTTTCAGAATAGAGAAACCACAAAAGAAGCTACATTTTCTCGTAACTTGAACGCACACTCTGAAATTAAGAGGTACAGTGCAACTTTTGATCCTTGGCTACCAGTTTCAGTAACAAGCAAATTCCAACTTTCCAACTGCTCTAGGCTGCTGCGTGTTCATAGAGGTATAAATACGGCAGTGCATGTTTACACAAACTAGTTTTAAACTGTAAGGTCAATGCTATCCGCACTTTGCAGTGAACTTAAATTTAAGCTACGATAGTCAAGACTAATTTTTTAATGAAAGCAATGGTTAGCCTGAGCATAGACAGAAGACAATCACAGCTAGGACACCAAAGTTATATCAGACTGGACTGCATATGAGGTCACTTCATACAGTGAGCAAAGCGAAGCTCATAATAACATTTCCTTTTCTTCAGTAGCTTAAGCTTCAGAGAGACAAAAATAGCTGCTGGGTCAAGAGAATATCTGCTTCTACACTTGCCAGCTTTCACAGCATTGAGCTTACTGAAGAATAAGTCTGAACACTTGCACATGCAGCGAACTTTAGATGATTTTTATCCCTACCAAGTCCAAACAAGCACTGCTACTTAATAAGCGTAGGAGCTAAATCATACTAACATTTTTTTTTCTTCATTTTTTTAGACCACCTATCAAAAAACAAAATGATAAGAAGACATCTTTGTAAGCATATTCTTTCATATCAAACAACACAAAAGGTAATAAAATTAGAGCAGCAACCAAGAGACACAGGCTTAAGCATTATCAAATGCCTCTCAGTGAGCATTGTACTACTGGTGACCTTAGTGAAATGCAACATTTTGCAATGTCTGGACCAAGTATCGCGTGATGCAAAATATCAGCTGTACATATAAAGCTGCAACCAAAGCCAAGTATTCGAAAGCAACATTTGTGCATAATAAAAATAAATCATGAAAGGAAACCACCAATTCACATACGAAAGCTTTTCGTCTTCCTTTTCTGTACGAGAGATCCTAAGAATTCAGAATCGGAGACCTCTTAGCAAACCAATCACTGTGGCCCTTGAGCGGCTGTTCCTCTTGAAAGTCGATGCAACATTCTCATCACAAGTCTTCTTGCTGTAGATAGCAGGGTAGTTTTGCCGGAACTGCAGAAAAAAGGTACAAGCAAGTGACTAAGGTTAAGGCATTATGATCACCAGCCTGGTTTAATCCACTGCAGGATGAAGGCCTCTCCTATTGATTTCCGATCAGCCCTGTTATGAGCCAGGTGCAGCCACCCAAGGCAGTAGCTTCTGCCAGAATAGCAAAAACGTTTACTCATTTTCATGCTTTGCAAGACTTTGCCTGGCTGGGCCTCTTTGGATTACAAACTGCAAGTTCACTTTAGCTGTCTGTTTATGCTTTCCTTTTCGTTGTTTTAAAAATATCATTATCTACCAGCGACGCTAAATTTAACCTACTTAGTGCTGTTTTTCTGTAGGCTGCCAAACACATTGAGTAATTTATAATACGGCCAACCAATGTTACAGAAGGCACTCCTATCTCCTGCATAATGCTGTCACATATAGGTCATGACAGCTATCAAACAAATAGACGAGCTTGAAAGCATATTTAAATTACCCAGCTTGTGCCTGAAAAAGAAAACTGAGCAACCTCACCAACAGCACAGCAGCTGGAAACATGACCAGTATGCAACAAGTCATAGCTCAGCTTTTGGCCAGTTATTCTTTTGACATTTAACTATGCCACTGACTTGACTCTGATTTCAATGGTTCCAGAAAATGTGATCAGCACGGCAGTGAATGAGCAGTGCAGTACCAGCTTATTGTAACCAAGGCACAAAAAAATTCAAGTTCTGCTTAAATTGTTCATAACACGAATGATTTGCTACTTTTTCATACAAATTTGAGTCCATAGACCCAACGTCTATCAATCAAACCTTTTTCTTTTTGCTAGCATTGCACAGTTGTGACACCAGCCTTGCAGTGACAGTGCCCTTGGTTCGATCCCAGCTACTTGTTGAGCCAAGCATACCTTCCTCTGTCACTGAAGGGTTTTTTGTAATGTACACTACAGTCCTCCAACAAAGGGAACACCAAATTTTTACGCGTCAGTATAAGTGCAACGATATTTCTAACAAACCAGGAAAATGTGGCTTTTACAATGCGGTAGACAGACATTGCTTGGAGAAGAAATAGTCGTTAAGAGTATAGATCAACATACGAGCCCTAGTCAGATTTGTAAGGCAAAATAAATGTTTCCTCTAAGTGCGGATAATACTATATACACAAAACACATTTTCACCGAAGTCCAGCAGGGATAACGTTCATGTTAATACAGAGATCTATACAAGCATGAACTGTCTATTGTTAGCAGGTGCCTGTGGTTATCAGCCCTGTTATCAGTACACCTTACCGCACTCACATGCGGTGAATGTTGTGCCAAAATATGAAAAGAACCTATTAGCAGCATAAACAAGGATAAAGAGATGATAAAGAAACACAGATTCAAAACACAATACTGACTACGAAAAGTACAAGCTCTTGACGAACCACAAATGAAGTATGGTATATGGGGTTTCACGTTCCAAAGCGACAAGGGCTATAAGGAACGCTGTAATAAAGGGCTCTGAATTAATTTTGACCATCTGGGGTTCTTTAGCATGCGCTGACATTGAACAGTACACAGGTGCCTTGCATTTTGCCTTAATCAAAACGCAGCTGCAGCTGCCGGGATCAAACCTTGGGGCTCAGCGGCCAAGCACACTAACCACTCAGCCACCATGGTGGAGCTGACTGAAAGAACACTGGATCACCAAAGTGCTTTCTGTACACCTAGGCAAGCAATGTAGGGGCTTTGGCTGTAGTCTCGCATTTGACAACAGAAGTTCTGTGCAGGTTCCAAAGAGAAACATTTGAAATTTTAGCAGTCCAGCTCGGATGACCTGGCACACGCACACAAAAAAAGATCAGGACCACTCCACACCTGCTTCATCCTGAGACTGCGTTGCTTGTCCGATATCCTGGGATCGCGAAGAATGTCGTCAAAAAGATCCATCAGGGCCTGCTCGGAGTGCGTCCGCTTCTGTGCCTCAAACTGCTCGCGCGTCACCTGCTGACAGTAGGTGAGCCCGGCCTCCTGCAAAGAGAGGCGTTCCGTCTCACCACCCCGTCTGAGGTGCTGGCAGGCAAGGTTAGGTTAAGTGGGAGCATGCAAAGCGGGCATGCATCCAAATTGCCACGGCTGCCCTCGCTACGCAAGTCTTGACCGCTGCACCATGATGTGTTATCGACAGGCCACCTTCACAAGTTTCACCAGACCTGAAATGCTGCAGAGGCTTCCCTGTGACTAAGATCAATGCCTAAGCCCTTGCAGCAATTACTTAGAAGTTTGCCAATTAATTTCAGTTAATTATTGAAACGGAATAATTTCAATACACAGCTGTTGATACCAGGCAATAAATTCTATTCAAACAGATGCCTCCACTGTTCATTCTTAATTTTGATTAATTTAGAAAAAATAAACCATAAGCAAGCTAATTATTGCAGAATGCAGACAGCTGATCAAGGCAAAAAGACGAGAGAATCATGATGGCAAAGGAGCTAAAAAAGTAATTATTAAGTAGTAATGCCTTTTCAAACTATTGCACAGCTTGGCTTAACAGAGTCAAACGTAATAAGCGATTTAGGCCCCTGGAAGGTACTGAGAGTTGAAATTTTAGCAAGCTAAAAAAGGACAAGAGAACAGAATACAGTGATCAGGCAAGCAGCTTTATAACACGTGCTTAACCAAGCCATATTACCCTTCATAGAGGATTCAATGTCGCACTGCATGCGATGTCAAGGTGCAGGACTGACTTCAAGTACAGTCGAACCTGGATATATCAAACTCGAAGGGGTCCTCGAAACAGTTCGATATATACAAAAATGATGGTAGATAAGCTAATCTGTAACCTAGAAGCAAGAGTGCACTGCACCCACGCTAGTGACATAGCTCTTGCAGCAACATGCCATCTGCCGACATGCTGGCAGTGCACTGGTCACTAAGGCAATGCTATTACTCCTAACCTACTTCACATAGAAGCTGCAGCGGGCGGGTCTTTGAATCTAGCCACTGCCTAACATAAGAAGTCTAGTCCAGTGCTCTAAAATAGAATAATCCCTCGTTGATATTAAAGTACCATTTCCCCACTTCCTTTGACAGCGAAGCACGCCAGGAAAGGGCCATCACAAGGCTTTAGTTAGGTCATCTTCACCGCAAGATAGCAATGTGGCGTGCAAAATGAGCACAAGAGATCGAAGACAAACCTCTAAGCACAGCTCACGTTCACCTCGTCACAGAATTTCACAGCGTTAGTGCTGCCAGCAACTGCCCAAGGGCACACAGCCGACCAGTCTCCACTCCGCGCGTGAAAAGTGACTGTTAGGAAAAGCACTGCTTGTAAAAGCGTGGTGTGCAGTTTCAATGTATTGAATGACCAGCAAAATTCCAGTCATGTCCAGAATTTCACCACAGCACACATGTAGAGAGAAATGCAGGCAAAAAAACTATGGTCAAATTCCTATCACAGCACAGCAAGCTATTGAATCAAACAGTCTAGAATATGCTACTGCGGGTGCCTCAATACCTGAGGAGCCCAGTGCTAACAACCGAAGCCCAAATCAAATAAAAATTAACAAGTAGTTAAATAAAAAATAGATATTTATTGCTTTATACAATACGCAGTGATCATGACTTGTAGGACCGACATGTCATATAAACAAGCACAGGTTCAAGTACACTGGCCACTATTATGGGCCGTTACAGCACACACAGCATTATGAACACAACTTCAGGATTCTTTGCGACATTGGTAAGGTAAATGATGAAATAATAGTTGCAACAAAAAAACTCTGCACAAGCAATTTTTCCCCTTCATAGATGATTCTTCCCTAAAAATACAGCATAAGCACGAAACACGCTATGGCATTCAAGGGCACTGGTGCATTAAAAAGACACATGCAGACAGACACATTCATGTAGCTCAACAAAAGCACAGTTGTGATATGGCAATGCATTGCAAAAAATAAAAAAAGAGCATGCTCTATGATGTTCACTAACATAGCTCATGCACTATTCATGCTGCTGGTATGAAATTAAAATATCTGCATGCTGACGCATACAAAAATTACTAAAAAATTACTCGACTAAATTTTGAACAGAAATGAAGAAAAATAGTACAGAAAAAATAAAAAATTATGTGATGAAACCCATTTCCTGCACAAAAGGAAGAACTCGACAATGGCACCAACCAGAAGATTAAACAAAGTTATATATGTATAGAAAAAGCAATATATATGATACACATGACTGCTACTAGAAACTTAAAGGAAAAAAGCACAAACTTTAGCTGGTCCTTTCTTCCTCACACTAATGTGCTTACAACTATACTCCATTTCATACATCAGGTGCAATGCTGTCAAAGCTAGAGCTCTTGTTTGCACTGCCTGCATCCACAATCAAAAAGTACAGTAAAAGACCCTTAAAGGGGTTGTGGAAGGGGGTCTCAACAAAGATGCGGTCTGCCTAGGATGCTAAAGGACGCCGGTTCACAAATATCCTCCAGCAAGAATATTTTAGATGCACTTCGTAGAAGCTGAGTTATCTGTAGTCAAAATTTGAATTTCCGCATCTTCGTGCCTTTCCCTCTCCTCTCGTCACTTTTTGCACGCTGAAATGTCCGCGCTCCTTCGTCGGCCCCTCGCACTCGCCCCCTCCGCTGGCTGCCGACGCGAGTGAACCAATGCTAGCAGTCTGCTGCTGACGTAACGAGCGCAGATTCGGGCAAAAGCATAGCACTGCAGGTTGCCACTGGGAGCGGAAGCGGGCAGTTTTAAAAATTGTATTGTAAATTATCGGCTCGCTTTTGAGGTCTTGTACGCGGCATGAACTCTCGTTGGTCTGTACTCTACATAATGCGAGCATTTTATAGCTAACCTCAAACACCCTTTTCAGGGACCCTTTAATTCAACCCCCGTTAATTCGAAAATCCAGATAATTCGAACCGCCGGTTCGGTCCTGGCCAGCGCCCATGCAAGTCTATGGCGTTGCACGTTTGCTAATTCGGATGCTATATTCGGTCTCAGACCAGTTAAATCAAACGAACTCCCGAAGAGGGCTACATTAAGATATGGCTGGCTTGGAAAAAGATAGTCAAAATAGGCTGACTCAAACCTGAGTTCCGTGCTGCAGAGTCACTTACATACCTCTCACAGGCACACAACAGCAGGCGCAACTACAAACAGACTGCCCTGTCTCTGAGAACAGTCCGACCAATTAGTTTCAGTTTTGCTTTACTGAGCTTCACGCCACATTGCAGTGACGGCAGCTCAACCAGCTAGCATCAGCCGCCCAACCGAAGCCAGCTATGCACTGTTTCGAATGCTGACTGGCCCGTCGCTGGTGTTTTCTTCGCTTCAATATGTGCGGTTTTGTCCTTTCAATGCGTCAGAACTGCACATTGTCATGTGCCATTCACCGTTTGCACGGTGAAGCCTCCTCACACACGACGGTGCTGCTTGGGATGGGGTGCGACGCAGCAGAGGTTGAGCTCCATTGCGTGGCATCGTGAAGTATGCCGGAGAGGGCCTTAATATATTGGAGCAGTTCTGCCTCAACGCTTCCAATAGGGTGCACCCAATAAAGCAGTGAGTGAAATGTGAAAAGCAGTCATTGCCGCACTGTTCTCATCTTAAAAACAAGCAACCATTGCACAGTCTGTCACCAAATAAGTTCACAGATGTGAGCTCTGCATAAAAAGATGTAGGTATACTTCACCTAAAACCTGAACTGCCACCTTGCCAGGTCATACATAAATACAGAACACATATTACTCCTACAAGGGTTTACACACCGGAAAAAAATAAGTACGTAGGAACATAATCAAGAGTAAATAGTGATGAATCCAAAGAAAAATATCGAAAAAAAAAAATATGTGTTTTCACCGTAATAAAACTGAGGACACATATGGAATGTTTGAAAGCTTGACTCAGAATGATTTTCCCTAGAACACATTGTGTTTAGAAAGATAGTTGAGATCTTATGGCCCCATCCACTCACTCACTCTGCGCAAACAATGAAATGAAACACAGATTCATATGGCACACATGTTGACTGAAGTATAAGGGGTGTCCAATCACTTCTGCCTTCTGCACTGTGAATATTTTGTTAAATGATAGAAAAGTGGAAGACGTCGAAGCCAAATGAAAGTCTGGAACTGGTGTACTAGTCTCTGCAATGGTGGCTGGTTTGGTTTATGGAAGTTTAACGTCCCAAAGCAACTCGGGCTATGAGGGACGCCGTAGTGAAAAGTCACTAGTAGCACACCCAGCACACCAACCATGCACCATCCATGCCACTCCAGCACACTCCATGCCACAACTTGCATGCTGAATGTGCTTTTCGCTTACCTTAACTTGCAACACTTCAACTTGAGAAAAGGTTACGAGTTCGGAGAAAACCTCCCAAGAAGCATCTTTACTTGTATAATAATATACGTTGTGAAATACTACTTCAAACTGTTCATGTGCCTTGCCAACTGTCATTGTCACCCTTTGTAAATTAACCTTCCTTTTGTCATTTAGCCCTGTCCAGCCTAAGTGATGCATCCCAATGTGCAGTGCACTTGCTAATACAAGGTGCAGTGCTGCTGAGCACATCTGCTCATCCAGGAGGCAGAAAAGACCCCACTCCATCAACACAACTGCTCTATCCAACAACATTAGGGCTGTATTCAGACTCTCTCTCTCCAGGCACCGTTTAACTGGCTTTGCAGAAGCCACAGCTAAACGGTTTGCAAGGGTCACCTATGGTCACTCCTTACCCTCTCCCGTTGAAGAATGGCCAGTCGAGCTTCAACCTCCAGGTGAAGCTCGCGCGGAGGAGCAAAGATGCGGTCACAGTGCCTCACCAGGAAGGCGAGAAGCTCCCGCGCCGCCTCAGGAGTAGCCTCCAGACAGCTGCCGTCAGTGCTTAGCAAGACGCAAGCGAAGGCATTCAGCAACTGCAAGAGCAGCGGACATCATTTGATCTTATTTCATTAGTAGGACACAGGTTAAAGAAAAAGCAAATGGCAACAGCAGGCCATATCCTGCAAGAACCCACAGGCTAACCAATCACAACAATAAACTAAATCAACTTTTTTTGCTTCACGCTATGCAACAAGTCAGGGGCATCGAAATTCTTGCACTTACATTATTGTCATGTGATTGGCACTCACATTAGACTATTTTCTTTTTGCAAAGAATTAGTGTGGGGATGTCATAATCATGGGTGGAGCTTCACCACATGCGGCATCCAATTATAGTGATCGTGCAAAGCAGTCACACTTCAATGAAGATGATGAAGGCAGCAACACTCAGCTTTCCCCTTCTCTTTCTCTCACACTCCCCCATTCTCTATGCCAACACTGTAGAGTCGGGAAACGTGACACTAAGTGCTATCACAACAAAAGGATAGTAACACACCAAGTCCATGTTGCTGTGCGCATGGCTAAGGGTCAGTGCTTCGTTCTTCGACGTCTTGTATATGAAACGCAGCAGCAGGTGAAGGTAACGCCGTCTGCATGGCGGAAGCAGCAAGGAGGCAACCTGCATCGCCTTCACCGCCTGTCGCAGGACTTCAGCGTTTTCTGCAAGTGACCAAGCCAAAACGGAAAAAAGGATATGCACTTCACACACAGCAAGCACATCAAGAGTGGTCACCAAAAGTCTGGAACTTTACAATATTTGTTTGATTATAAGCGAGAAGCTTTCTTTTCAGGCTTCTGAACACAAAACAAAGTGCAATACAAGGTGGACGCTTTGTCGGTACAGGCCAATTGCTGCACTTTTTCATTGAGATTCTAAATATACCGAATTTACTTGACTATAATGTACCTGCAGAGCACATCATAATGAATGGCACTTGTGAGAGATTTATGTTCAAAAGCGGAACTGCCTGAACACTACTTTACTTCTAAAAAAGTGCACAGGGATCAAAAGCATTCTAGAAAAAAGCAAATATAACAACACTTCGATGCCTTACAATCGTTATATCCTGATTCCTCTATTAATGCCAATTTTTACCTGCCCTGATCTGTGATAAAAAAGAAAACAAAAACAAACTATTGTTGTATGCAAAACAGCACACAAAATAAAAAGGCCTTCAGCTTGAGGCGAGGTTCTCACATATTACAATTCAACAACTTGCTTTTGTTCCCTTTAAGCAGACCTCGGGCTCTCTCGCATCCTTATTGTAAATCGATCAGAGCACCAAAGCTCAACACACTTCAGACTACTTTGCAGGATACTCATTCAAATATTTTCGTTGTACAGTGACCTCTTAAATTTGAACTGGCTTAATTCGAATTGCCGGTTTATTCAAACTGATACTCTGGTCTCGTAACCATCAGATGCATTAAAAATGCCCCCATTAATTTCAATTCTGCATAATTTTAAGATTTTTTTTTTTTGCACTTTCGAGTTCGGTTTAACGATGGTTGACTGTACGTATGCTGCTTTTCTGAAAGGGACACTGAGGACAAATTGAACTTTGCCTGTATCGATTGATTACCGCGCTCTAATGACAAACACTGCTTTCACCAAAAATGGGGCTGCTTTCAGCTAGAAAAGGCCAGAAAAGAAATACAGGTTTTGCCACCACCGGCCACTTTCACAAGCGAACTGCAGCTTGTCAAAAACATTTTCTGCAGCTAGGCTACAATGCTATTCACTTCAAAATCTTGACCATCAAATCTCTTTCAGTCATGATGTCACGAGTAACACCATGGTAGTGAGATAAACTCGGGTAGTGGGGAGATTTTTAAATCAAATTTTCTCAGCAATAAATGTATGTTTTGCTGCCGGAAAAACATTAACATAATTTTTAACAAATGGCAGATTTAGAGCTTGGAAATGAGGGTAAGCCAATATCCCCTTTCCTAAGCATTTCATCGCTGAAAAGCTGGGCACGAGGCCTGGGGACATCTTGTACTCGATGAAAAACCAGTGTGCACCTGACAGCACCGGGAATCGAACCCCATGGCTCCTGTATACGAGGCAGATCAAACCATTAGAATTGACTTTTACCAAGAAAAAAAGCTGTATGGAGTTGTCCTCAGTGTTCCTTTAATGACAGGGGTCACATATAAGACGGGATGTGCCTTTCATGGTCATTTTTACCCCTTGGTCCACCCACATGCCATTGAAACTACATAGATACAGAACTACATAGATACAGAACTAAAACGAAACATTTACAAAACCTCATTTTAAGCAGTTTTATAACGACATTATTACGTATTTTCATAATGAAAGCATGTAATTACAAAAAGAAACGTTTATAAAACATTTTATAAAACTACAAGACACATGCTTACCTTTCGTTCGCAAAGAAGAGATGCTGGCATAGAAAGGGCCCGCAGCCTTTCCAGACTCGGCTGGTATCGGGTGCGCGAGCGCTGGCAGGCTTTCGCAACTAGGCTTTGATTTGGCATAACGCAAGCATGTCACAGTGTTGTCTGGCACAAAGCCACCGCGGGAGTACGGTTGTGCACCAAGGTGAACCGGTACATTTGTGTATGAGACACTTCCGGCTGAACGTTGCGATGCCACCTGCCAGTCTGCATTCAAGCTGCCACTTGATCCATACCCAAGGTTCACATACCCCTCCCCAGGCTGGATGTTTTTCTTTGCTTCCTGTTCCCTCTTGATTTGCCTCAACGTTGAGAACCCACTGACATTTAGCAATGCCGTGCTCCGCACAAGCGCCTCCTTGGGGGCCGACACTGTTGCACAGGCAAAGTGCCTCGCATCTCTGAGATCTTCGACAGATGAACTTCGTGGTAGCCTCCCGACGGGCTTCTTGTCAGAGTCAAAACCAGAGTTGAAGTCTGCCAGGCCATGGCCGGTGTCGTAGAAGTCACGGTAACTGTCACTGTAGGTTGGGGACAAAGGCCGGGCAAAGCCACCGCCACCACCACTACACGAGCTAATTGTGCTGGCTGTTTCGGCACTCAAAGTGAATGCCCGCTCCACGGGTCCAACAGTGTCGACAAGTGTTGTCACGGGCTCGGCCGACTCAAAGTCAGTTCGAAAGACTAGTCGCCGTCCGGAAACAGATGGCTGTAGACTTGGCTTTTCTATTTGTGCTTTTTCTGCTGCCTCGACCGGCTGGGCTAAGATGGACATGCTGTGAAGAAGGTTTTCAACAGATGCGTCAGGTGATGGAGGTTCCTCTGATGGCGCGCACCTTTCAATGAGAGGACCTGCAGTGAATAATAATGCAGTTGTTATATGAGCACCTGTCAGTGTGGAGCAAAATTAGAATGATGAGTTTTCTCGATTTAAGTGGATGAAGTTTTTAATCCCAGATAATGCCAACACCAAGCAAAAATGCTGTGCCAAGGGGATTCTGCCCGCATCTGTTCAATTAAAACGTTTCAATAAAAAAAATTGGCCAACCTACAAGCGACTACACTTTTAATTAAAAATTTATGATAAGAGCAAATAGGTCAGTGTCAAAAAAACAAAATGTTGAGATGAAAAACCTTGCGTCTGTATTACTCAGTAAGCTACAATGGCTCTTTTCGCTAGCCATCACACACTATCAGCACTACGCAAAGCATTGATGCACCATTGTGAGCAAAATTAAGAGAAATGCTCTACCCCCATTTCCAAATTCCAACCCGTGTCACTTTACGTGGGGGCATCACCCGAGAAAGCACTTCTGATGCAAAGACCGGTGCTGGAGACCACTCTCGACACCTGAAGTGCTTTGTCAAGTGGTGCCCCCATTCAGAGTGGCACGGGTCACAACTTGGAGGAGGGTGGGTCTCTCACTTTTGCCCACCAGGATAGTACTGTACATTACTGTATTTCTCTTGGTGACATATTCTGAACTAAGAAAACAGTCAGATGGCTGGCTGTTCACAAACCACATTCGCAGTTAAGTTGACCCTTTAGACAATTAAGATTCTCACTTTGCCATTGCAGCGTAGCTTGTTCATCATAGACATGGCTTTCGACTCTTACTTTCTAGGCCAAAATCAGTGCTCAGCACATTAGAATAAGCAACCAGTCAGATAATCCACAGCCGCCGCGGTGGCTCAGTGGTTATGGCGCTCGGCTGCTCCCCCAAAAAAAGACGCGGGTTCGATCACAGCTGCGGTGGTCGAATTTCGATGGAGGCGAAATTCTAGAGGCCCGTGTACCGTGCGATGTCGGTGCACGTTAGAACCCCAGGTAAACGAAATTTCCGGAGCCCTTCACTACGGCGTCCCTCATAGCCTGAGTTTTTTTGGGATGTTAAACCCCCCATAAACCAGATACTCCACAGCAAGTACCCTTTTTTCTTCAAGTAACAGCGCAAAAAAACACAGACTGGACACATAAGAGCAGGGACACGCAATGAGTGCCCTTTGCAGCACCGAGGTGTTGTGCCAGGAGTGCCATCAGAAAACATTAGAGAAAGTAAAGACTTCAGCTAGAATACTGCTCTAAGTGTTTTGTAATGCGAAAACCATTCAATTTAGACAATAAAAAAAACTCACAGGACGGTTACGACTATGTAACGAGAGATTAAACGACAGCTGGTGTAGTGGTCAAGTGATGCACCCCTGCACTGGCAGGCGGCTGTTCCAAACAGAGCCACTAGTAGGCTTATGCGAACCACGTTGACAGTGATATAAGGTGAGTGCCTCATTAACGCACCCGCTGGTTACGCCAACGCCGACGACGCGCAAGCCAGGGATGGACACCTAACAGCTCTCGCTGTGAAAGAAACCTCCAAGCTATTTAGAGGAATCCCTCAAGGTAGACCAGGTTTCAATCAAAGAACACAGCCCAAGATTAGGACGATTTCTTTAACTGCTAAGATTTGGGAAAGCTGTATAGGCTTCCCATGTAGCTGTATGGCTCGATACTTATAAGTTACTACTTCCCTTATTAACAAGAGTCATACACTATATAAAAAATCATAGCCTGATTAACTGCCAAACAGACATTCTTTCACAGAACAAAGTAAAGGAACAAAAAATGTACAAAGAAGTCAAACAGTCTAAAAAGGGCTGCGTAAACAATTAATGGCACAGAAGGCAGTGATTACCGAAAGCATGATAGAACAGCCTCAGAACATGATGAGGGACAAAGGCAGTTCCGAGGCTGGTGAAGAACTCTCCAACCACTTTCAGCACATCCAGTTCGAAGCCAGGATAATTTGGCAGGCAACTCCCAGCTCCCGACGCTCGAGGCCCTGGACAAAAGAGAGAAAAGAAGAATATAAGAAAAAGACAACAAAAAAGAAAGTATGCAGCAGGTCGCAATGCTATCCCTAGGCAGTCATTTTAGACAGTTGTGGGCATTCAGTATATGAGGCAAGAAAAGTTGTGCAGGTCTCAGAAAAAAAATTTATCAGAAATAAAGCACACAGCAATACAAGACTTAAGATCAAAACGGTGCAACTAAGAAGACTACTAAGGAACAACACTAAACTGACAGCATGCAAAAGTAAACAAGGACTCTGCATCGAATGATGGGGCCAAAGAGCGGTGCTGCTGTAGGGCCACTCACAGCAATGAGGTAAGATAAAACATGGGTAAGTTTCTTTTATACACTCAGAAGGCACTGCACCACCAATTGTGAAGTTTTCACTTGCATAATATCAAACGGTGGTAAGCTCCGCTCAACATAGGTATATTTCAAGCTAGCACCTACTCTTGACAGCAGTTGTGGTGTAAAGACCGTCGTGCATTTTAGCAAGTACTGCATGTTCTTGCGATCACGCAGAACAAATACTCACAGTGAATAAGGCATTTCATTGCATTGATTATCCATTTTGGCAGGTCATCTGCAAGGCAAAAGCAAACATAGCAATATGTAAGAAAATGAGAAACAGGGAGCACTTAATAGCAATTCCAAAGCCTAACTCCCTTTTTGACAAAACGACCCCAAATAATTTAACAATCGCGTGAAAAGCAGAAAAACACAACATGTATATGCCAATTAAAAGTATAATTGCTGGCACCTTCCAAGCCAATCTGTGATGGTACATTTTGTTCGCAACAATCTACATTTCATAGCACAGTGCCCAACTGTTTCCGGAAATTAGACAATGATTTTGAAAAGCTTAAGAATCATGAAAAGGAAAACAAAAATTCAAGCTTTTGTAATCCCTCCAGCATGTGGCTTATTAGGAATCTCTCAAAGCACATCTATATATGGGTAGCTAAGCATAACTTCACATGCATCCCACTTATACATGCCACATGTATTTGCATAAGAGTGCTTCCTTTATGTTCCCAAATTCTGCCTTGGCCTCCTGCTAGTACAGCTTACTCTTTGAGGCCTTTTACCAAAACACAAGTCTCCAGAAAAAGAAACCTAACACACACAGCACGGAATGAAAACTAGCAAGATACCCACCTGACTTGTCAAGAAGAATGACAACACCATTACGGCTGAGCCGATACATGTTGTGCAATATGTATGCTCCGGATACATGGAAACTGTCAAGGATTTCATCTGTGGCTTCTTCTCCAACAAGGCACCTAAGTCTGAGAGTGAAACATCAATGAATTCTACACCTTTCCAGTGATCCCCTCTCCCAATCACATTAACTTATTACAATATAAATTAGTAATATGTACAGTAAAAATCTAATAACTCAAACTGCCATTTCATTCAAACTGACGCTTTGATTCTGTCCACATCAAGCGCACTAAAAATGTTCCCTTAATTCAAAGTACATAACTCAAAGAAATTTTCAGTCCTCTTCGAGTTCGAATTGTCGAGGGTCGACCGTATTAATAACACAGCATTGGATATACTTATTACATATTTCAATACAGGCCTGATATTATGTATGTAATGTAAAAAATAATAATTAAGGAGGAGCCTGAGAAAGTGAACAACTATTATCTCACCTATAAAAAACGAGGCACATTTACACTACATTTACTTTTTTTACACAGCACTATTTGCTCTTGGAGCACTTGATGCACTTTCCAATCATAGCTCCTCCTCCTGTGTAAATTTTTCTCACTGTACCACCAAAGAAATGAATAACCTATTGAATTATTGATTGATAACCAGTTTATGGTAGCACGAAAGGTGCCGAATTCACTTTTAAAGCTTCAACATGCAGCATATGACAACTCCATTACAGCACGAAGACTACCTTAGGACACACTGAATGTTTCTTCTAGACATCAGCACAATCAAATTATTTTTGTCATTAGGCAGCCTCTCCTGGCAATGCTGTTGTGAGTAAAAGATGCACCTTGCCATGACCACCGATTCCCAAATGTGCTGAATCTCTTCCCGGGTCACAAGACCCGCATCTTGCTCTGTTTCATCATTAGAAATACCCCTGACAACATCAGCTGCAAGAGGTCTGTTGTTGTCTGGCTTGCTGCCAAACCAAGACGCCAGTGCCTTGGCTGACACACGGTGTGCCTCGGGGGGAAAGTTTGGCTGGTTCTCCCGGGCCAACAGTGGTGTTCGACCGCTTCCTGCTTTTCTGAGGAGCTTTGAAGAAGGGGGTGTCTTAGCAGGTGAGCAGACAGTGAACCTACGAAAGAGAAGTTAACACAAAGAGTGCTTGGACCAAAGTGGAGCCTCAGATGGCAAATATTTACAACATGCCAGTTCAAAATGAAAACTGCGCATAGTGCAGCAGAATATAACTAGGGACAACAAGTGATCGTTGAATGCTAAACTTTGTTCCCTTGGTTCTTGACAAAACTTGGTAGAAAAAAATCCACATAAAAATGCTGTTTTTCTAAAGTTAAAAATATTTGGCAGGATTGGCCTACCAATGTTCATGCTCAAATTTAACAAATCATTGCTTGCTGAACACTAATCAAGCATTCCTTATGGTGCTTCTGCAATGATGTATGCGTTGTGTCCGTGATGTAGTACCACGACTGTGCATGTTTGACTGCAGCAATATAAATGAAGGCCATTACTTGTTATTCATGACAAATCGACACAGACAGTTATCACGTGCTTGAAGACCCCTGAGAAAATACCACATTCCTTGACGCTATTCACTGCAATGTAAAACACCAAGAAGGAACTACACATGCACCAGCGGTAGTTAGCACTGATGCAAGTGGGTCGAAGTATGATCTTCGAAGAAGAGCAAAACACAAGAATGTACAGTACACCTCGTAAAACAAGTAAAAAGCAAAAAGAAAAAGACACCGTGCAGTGCTAAAAAAAGGAGCAACGGCAAAAAAACAATGCACAGAAGAAAGGAAAATTCATGCCTATGCAAACCATAAACTGCACTATGTGGCAAGGACATGGCATATCTAGGCAGCAAGTGGGATTATAGTTATTTCACTGGTTTTATTTGTTTTTGTCCTTTCCAGTGTAACCTATGACCCTTTATCCTGCAGCTTTTTAACATTCCTCCTTCTGCTGATTGCTTTTTTAATGTGTTTTACAAGGCGAATTTAAATATTGGTGTTTTTCAAATAAACAGAAAGCAGCAAAAAAGCACTCATAATTTGTCTAAGATGAATCCAATCTAACTTCTCCAGCCTTAAATTGCTAGAGCTTAAATTATGCTGAAGGAGTTCTAAACTGTTCCACACTGACAGGCTATTAATGAATCAAGTTAGGGTCCTTTTATCTTTGAACAAAAAAAAAAAACCACAGAAAAGAAAGGTTGCAGCATCCAAAAGAACATTTTGTCCCAAACTACTAATGGAGAACGTTGTGCATTAAGGAATCACACCTGTACAGTTGCTTGTCATCTTGAATAATCTTGTGTTTACTGCTGCGGACAGCTTCTATGACCCTGTTTTCCAAGAACTTCTGCAGAAGTTGCAGTGTCTGAGACCTGAAATGTGAACCAAAAGAGCAGACATCGACATAACATCAGAAGACGAGCTCTAATTCGTACACTTCTGCAGATTGAATGTGTTTGACTACTGCACATGTTTTACACATTGCTTTAAACGAAGGTGAGAAATCATGTTTAAAGGTTTTTGCTTGCTCAGTTTATGTCACAGACAGGTTTATGTCTCGATCCTCGTGCTCTGCCACTGTGCTCATTGTTACTGTCTAGCCTTGGAGCTGGGCGACCAGCTCTGGACTCGTGGTGCGAGGGCAAAGGTTTTCCTTTTTTTTTTCACCCTTTTTGTAGTGCTGCTAACTTTGTATTTTTCTCAGTCTTGGGTGTTGGAAAACATGTTAATAATTCTTAGCAAAAATCACAGCGAAATTTTCAAATAGAGAGAGAAGAAATGTTTCAATCACCACTGAAAAAAATAAAGAATGGTGGCTTGCTTCGGATTCATGCAGTCTGTGCATTTTAGCACGGGTGGTCTCAGATCCTTGGGGGTGGGGGCCCGAGATCCCCAGGGAGCCCCCCCCCCAACTTTAACCACTGTGCTTAATCATTTGCTAAACTAATTTATTTGCTTAATAACACTGTAAAAGTGAAGAGCAAATGCCAGTAGATCAGTCTTCAGACCTCTAACTCCTAATTTAGATTGAAGGCTAAGCCTGCCTTTACTATGAGCAGGAAGTGTCACTGTAACAGGCATAAAAATAAAAAAGTGGTGTCCTTGGCTCATGTCATCACAAAACACTGCTTTATTTTCTCGAAGATCTACTTGGAATATTAAACATGAGGTGAAGTTGCAACATTGAGACAATGTCCAGATGTATACAAATGCAAGGTGTCTACAACTGTATTAACTGCAAAATTTGTAACAGAAAACTGCTACTACAGCGATACTGTCAATGACAGATAGGCATTGCTAATCCAAAAACTTAAAACCTTACAACCAGCAGGGATCAGCATCTCCAAAGGAAACTTCAAATCTCTCTGGTACATTCTAGCACTGACATAAATCTTTAAAAAGGTCTTGCACATGGTCAGACAAAAAAAAATGCACCCACTTTTTCAGTTGTGCTAATTGCCTCTTTATCGATTCATTCACCTTATTCCCCTGGTTACCCTTCATCTCCTCCTGCCTTTTTGTTCCTCCCTTTCTTTTATTATGATTTATTCTTATCCACTTTTACCTTAGTTAAGCTCCGCACCACCTGCTACCATTTCTCTGGAACCCGTTGCTTTCACACTCCCTTCACTCTTCTTTCGCTCTTTCTCTGCATAACTTTTCTTTTCCTTTTTTTTTCTTTTGGTCTTACTGCTCAACCATGTTCTAGTCTACCCAGCCCACCCAGACATACAATGCCACCTGTGCCAACTCCCCATGTGTGGACACACACAGCCCTTCAAGCCCATGTTCGCTATCTCTCCACCCTCCTCTCTCCCCCGGATTACTTTCTGCTCAGCTGGCGTATTTCTTTTCACAGTTTTGCATCATCATCATCATCAGCAGCAGCAGCAGCAGCCTGACTATGCCCACTGCAGGGCAAAGGCCTCTCCCATGTCTCTCCAATTAACCCTGTCCTTTGCCAGCTGCGGCCACCATATCCCAGCAAACTTCCTGATCTCATTCGCCCACCTAACTTTCTGCCACCTACTGCTGCGCTTGCCTTCTCTTGGAACCCACTCCATCACCCTTAAGGACCAGATTCACTCTCCCCATCCTAACACCCTTCCCACTTCACGCCCTCCTCCCTTTCACCAGCCTTTCCTCCTCGGAGTGACGGCCCTATTTAAACACTGCCAATGATGAAGACAAGTCCTCTTGTCAAAACATTTGCAAGCACCCCAAGGCTTTCCCCTCCATTGTTCACTTTGTGTGTGTCAAGAAACCATCTGCCTGCCCTTTCTCTACCATGGACTCCATGCAGGAGAGTGATTCAAGAACATTGTTTTTTGCATCAGCTGTTGTAACCAGACCCCTCCCAACGTGATCTGATATTCATCGCTTGCATGAAATGACATCACACACATCTCACGATCAACCCACTGTCAACAGCCCCATGGCTGGTGGGGTCATGTCGTGGTCATCCCGATGGTCACATTAATGGGCCCTATGACTGATTATAAACCCCTTACACTCATGAATGAGCCCCGTGTCAATGTTAAACTTGCAGACCTTGTAACACCCGGTCCGAAGTCTGGGTCGCCCTTTAGGTGCTCATGCAGCCATGAAATCGCTTCACTGGCCACGAAACAGTTGTCAAATGTCCTCATATGGCGTCTGTGTTTGCCTCGGGGCATGCCCTCGCGGAAGGACCTGATGACACTGTTCCACTGAAAAGTTTCAAAAGAAGTTGACCTCACAACTGCACATGATCAGACAAAAAAAAAAAAACACCCACTTTTTTAGTTGTGCAAGAACTCACAGAAGGCTGCTTTTTTTTTTTTAATGCAGGCAATCTTGGTGCTATGTCTAGTTCTCTTTTCGCCTGCTGTGTCTGATAAAGATTGTGAACACAACCGACCCTTGAACACTTACAGCAAAAGATTTATATGCAGGGAAATTTTTGGTGTAATCAGGCCGGAATCAAAAGCGGATACTGCTTATCACAACGTAATTTTCTGTCCTGTCACATTCAGCTGTAGCGGGGAACTAGCCTGACTAGCGCAGCATAAATAGTTCCTGCAAGGTCTATATTCATCAGTCGGTGCATACATAGACGTCGTCCTACATTCTTCAAGAACAGAACACGGGAGAGCTTGTCGTTTGAATCCGGCCCAATAGTACGGTACCATACATCACACACGCGAAACAAGCCTCAGATTAAGTTCTAACAGACACAGCAGACGAAAAGAGAACAACTAGACATAGCACTAAGATTGACTGCATTAAAAAAAAAAAAACTGCCTTCTGTGAGTTCTTGCACAACTTTCGGCAAGAACAAGTTTTGCGCATTGCACAGACCTCGATGCCGCCGTACGTGGCTTTCACCGCACCGACAGCGTATTTTCTTTTGAGGTACTAATTTTTGTTTGCAACCGATACATGGGGGAGAGCAAAATTGAAAGCAAACTGAGCAGAGAGTGTCGCAGCAGTGGAACGCGAGCACGCTAAGAAGAAACGCTATTGCTTCGCGAGCGGTTATGACGGTCACAGATTGCGTACATACCAGCCTCGTAGCTCTGTACTGGCGATCTCGTGAGTCACCCATAGTGGTCTCTCCGTACAAAATAGACTATTTCAAGAAGCGCAGCCACTAACGTCACCTTGTCACGAACATTTTTGCACAGCGCACGCCGCTTAAACAACGACGCGACGACGCCAGTTTGAAAACGGCCGGCGACCAGTCACATGTTCAAAAACGAAAACATGGCGCCGTTAGACGGTTGAACTTCGATGCTGATTGGACAGCAACAAGAAACAATTATATAAAAATAACAAAAAATATTAAACAGATATTTAATATAACTATTGGCGGCCAAATTATATACGAATTTTTTTGTGTAGCAATACGTGAAATGGCTTTTGGCGAGTTCATGAGCGAGTTTAATCATCGCTACAGACACAATGGGCCCGAGAGTGTCGGTCGAAATGGCGTCTGCAAGCTTTCTGCAGGCGCACAGCAATAGTACATTGTTCTAGAAGGTTTTTAGAACACTGCAGGCGCACAGCTAGCACAGCTGCAGTTGTAGCACGCCAAACCGCCGAAAATGAGATGAGCAAACCATCATAACGCTGATAAAAGAACTGCTCTTCCAGGCTCTTGGAGCGAGCGTTCCTCTTTGCGCTATGCATCTGTAGGTCTTTCAGCTGCCCTGAAGAAAAAAAAATTGTTTTTTGGGGGAAAGGAAATGGCGCAGTGTCTGTCTCACATATCGGCGGACATCTGAACCGCGCAGTAAGGAATGGGATAAAGGATAGAGTGATAAAAGAGAGGAAGAAAGAGGTGCCATAGTGGAGGGCTGCGGAATAATTTCGACCATCTGGGATCGATCTTTAACGTGCACTCACATCGCACTTTAAAGATCCCCAGGTGGTCGAAACTGGGTTTGCAAAGCCAAATTTCTGCCGGCAATTGTTCTCTTGCAATATGACCAATTTCTTTTAACTGCAAAGATTATGATGAAGGCAAATAAGAAAAAGAACGCGGCTCAATAATAATAATAATAATAATAATAATAATAATAATAATAATAATAATAATAATAATAATAATAATAATAATAATAATTGGTTTTTGGGGAAAGGAAATGGCGCAGTATCTGTCTCATATATCGTTGGACTCCGGAACCGCGCCTTAAGGGAAGGGAAAATGGAGGGAGTGAAAGAAGAAAGGAAGAGAGAGGTGCCGTAGTAGAGGGTTGGTTGGTAACAACTTTATTTAAGGTCCTGCAGAGCTTTCGCCGACGGGGCCTTAAGTCTCCCACGTGGGGACGTCGAGGTGTTGCCTCGCCGTCGCCTAGCTCGCGGGCCTGTTGGACGGCCCAGAGTTGGTCACCGAAGCTGCGGCTGCGCAACCACCACTGCGGTTCCGGAGTTAGCACCGTGCGGGTTTTTGTTACAGTCCCGGAGCATATGCGTAAAGTGGCGATATCCATGTGGCAGACCTTGCATATATTTGTCGGGTATATGCCGGGGTAGAGCCTGTGGTATCGTTCCGGGTTGGGGTACATGAGCGCTGAGGGCCTCCGCGTGTGCCCTGTCCAGCTTGTCGCTGGGCGGAGGGAAGGTTCGGTGGGCCAGGCAGAGGGCCTTGGTAATTTCGTTGAAGCTGGTCAAGCAGTCTTTGATGTTGTCCCATGGACGACGGTCGCCGGCGCTGTTCGCGAGCTCGCGGGCTTTGGCGTGTGCCGTCTCGTTTCGATTGCGATATGTCTTCCCCAACAAACACAAAACCTCCTCAAAATCTCCCAAAAATATCCCATCAGGACATTTCGAATGTCCCCAGGAGGTTCTCATTTTCCCGAAGACGTCCAAAAAACGTCCCCACAACTAGCCGTGTCCAAAAAGTTGTGCGTCCCAGGGACATCCCCAACAGGTTAATGCTAGATTTCTCGGCTCTGGTTCAATAAAATTATTTCTTTTTCTTGCAGACTTCAGGCATCTAAGCGCACATATGTGCCAAATTTCAGGCACGTGCTTACGTTACAGGTGGTGTAATACATCTGTCAACTCGCGTGAATGCTTGCTGGCTAGGCCATTCAGACTTACCTGTTTACATGAAATGTGCTTTAACAAGGTAAAAATTTGGGTTGGTTGGTGCATGATCTTGTGACGGGAGCAGCGCAGCACGCGACAAAGAGAGAGGCGGGACACGACGCCGAATAACAACCAGATTTTTAATGCACTTTCGTCGAATATATACATCTCGCTCGTATAAGAAGGAAAAGAAAGCAGCATGAAAAACGCATAAGATGTACACGTGGTGAAATATTAAGACATCGCAGGCAGATAATCAATTTCTCTGTCACGAAGCGCTATTGAAGGTATGCAGACGCGTATGTCGCTCTTTGGTCGGATATTGAAGGCTTCTTCAATCTCCCTGGTCCGTTGATCAAAATACGACGGGATGACCATTGTGTTGATAAGCTGCGGTGCGCATTCATGCTTCCTGGAATGTTTTGCTTCGTGGTCCGTACCGCCAGCATATGTGAGCGCCTAGAAAGGCTAGCGTCAAGTCAAGAAATCGCATAATGTTGTTTTCTGGGAGTTCACTTGTTATTTCTAGTCCTAGTTCTTCTAGTCCTTAGCGAAAGTAGCAGTGAGAGCCGCATTGACGAGATCCTGTCATCAGGAAGTTCGAGGAAGTTTTGACGCCCAGAACAGTCGGCTGAAAACAGCTGTTTACCGACGAACTGCTATCCAGTGTCGCAGAAGGGATTCTGCAAGCACTTAGAGGCTGGAAATATGTCACAACCACATCAGAAGAAAGGAAGCCGTTCGCGGTCATTCCTTACATTAATGACATTTCCCACAGTCTCAAAAAGTAGGCGCAAGAGCTGGTGTAAAAGTGCTCATGTGAGCACCCAACAAATTAAGAAGCCTGTGCGTCAAAGTCAACAGTGAGCAAAGAAAAATCAATGCAAAAAAAAGCACCGAAAAAAAACATGTGAAATGTGTGAAAAGCGGAGTTTTGGAAATACCTCTGTCATGCGGACGCACCTATATTAGTCAAACAGGGCACTGTTTGAATGAATGGCTTCGAGAGCACAAAATATCCCTAAAGGGCGCCATCAGCAGTGAATTAGCAACACATTGCAGAGAGCATGAATGCGCTCCGCAGCTTATCAACACAATGGTCATCCCGTCGTATTTTAATCAACGGACCAGGGAGATTGAAGAAGCCTTCAACATCGGGCAAAAGAGCGACGTATATGCATCAACATACTTTCGATAGCGTTTCGTGACAGCGAAATTGATTATCTGCGTGCGTTGTCCTAATCTTTTACCATGTGTATATCTTATGCGTTTGTCATTCTTCTGTCCTTTCCTTATTGCACGAGCGAGATGTATATATTCGATCGAACGTGGATTAAAAATCTTGTTGTTAGCGTTGATTCCCGCCTCTCTCTTCTTTGTTTCATGCTGCGCTGCTCCCGCCACAAGAACATGAAATGTGCTAGAATTTTACACCACAAACGAAATATTAATTCAAAAGTCGCCCGATCCCGCCCATATAATAGGAAATAGCAGCGCAACACAGATGTAATTTCAGTTTATTAGATGTGGTCTTTGCATTTAAATGAACACAAACAGGAGACGCATATGTATGCACCATTTAACACACAATGTACGGAGCACTACGACACCAGCAAATAATAATGGCCAAAATTTCCTCTAGCTCTGAGAAATCTGAAAAAAAATGGAGCAATAAAAACATAATACAGGCTGAAAGTTGATGCACCTTAAGCAAACATTCTAAAGGGTACAAAAGCATATATGCACACGCAAAAGCCAACGCATGTAAAGAGCAACCTGGGTGCCAAAAGAAAAGACGATATCGGCGTATACGATACAGATACGCGGTTTCAGGTTACGGATATTCTGCAGGGTGAAACCTCCCTCTCGCTTTGCCTCTCGCACGAGCCTCGGGGTAATCTTGAGCGTGTTATCAAAACAGGAAAAAAATTAATTCTACGAGGCGAAAATAAAAAAAACGAGCATAAAACACGTACCTTGACGACGTTGCCAACAGAAACCTGGGGATGAAATAAAATGCTGCAACTATATATATATATATATGAGTTCAATGCAACCTTCTAGCTGCGCCTTCTCACACAGCGAACGCTCAAACATACGCGTTACATCCTCGTTACACCACCGTTTTATTTTTTGTGACTAAGTGTGGAGATAAGACTGCTTGGAGCCGGATGGAAAGGGGGGATGTCTTGAGGTAGGAGTCCTGGCTCGCCGCACCCATGGCACAGCAGACCATGCGTGCGGCACAATACGGCGTGGAAGGCGAGATCAAGGTGATCAAGGCACAAGTAATCCGGTGGGTGTGGGTTGGGAGTCAGCGACGCGAACACAACACAAGCTATACCGCTGCGACAGGACAGCAATGTAGGTAGAGCAGGTTAATCCATGGGCACACGCAGCAAGAGTCTGGTGGGCTTCCGAAGATCTCTCCCGCCTATGACCGCAGTGGACGGCCACGCTGCCACCAACAACACGCCACAGTCGTCGGAGGCGCTGAGGGATGCAGAGTGCGCGCTAGGAGTCGCCCATTACTTTGAAATCCGCTGCCGCGAACGACGCCTGTAAGAGCGCGCCATTATGGTGTATGGCCGTGAAGCTGTGCAAAAGACGCGATGCGCCGCGCGCCGCTGCACCAGTTCCAAAAGGAATTATGTGGGCACGCCGAGGTGCGCGGGAAAGCTGCCATGAATCCGCAGCTACGAAGTTCACGACAGCCCAGTGATGACAGAAAGAGCTGCTGCGCGCTGAGGCTTGCGCGCGAGCGGCTAGGGGCTGCGCGAATACGTGTGCGCAAGATGGCTTCCGTCCAGCGAGGAAGCCGGGTGAGCGACGGGAGGCAGTTATCAAAGAAAAAGAAACCTGTGTACAGCGTTGTCGTTGACGGCGAACTGATTACTGATGCGACACAGATTGCTTCGTCTTTCAACCGTTTCTTTTGTACTGTGTTTACGCACGATGATGGTAGAAAGCCTTATTTTAACTCAGCTTGTCCGCCTATTACTGATGTTTCTGTAACTGAAGAAGGTGTTTTCTCTCTGCTTCTCAGTTGTGACGCAAAAAAGACGCCGGGAATTGATGACATACCAAATACGTTTCTTGTGAGATATGCCGAATGGTGTTCCAAGTACTTAACGCTCATATTTAAGAAGTCTCTGTTAAACGCCGAGCTCCCGGAGGACTGGAAGCACGGAAAAATTATTCCTATTCCCAAAACTGAAAATTCATCTCTACTTAGCTCATATAGGCCAATATCTTTACTGTGTACTTCTTCAAAAATACTTGAACATATACTTTTTGGGCATATATCAGCCTTCCTGGAAACCAATCACGTAATTGACGACCGGCAACACGGTTTTCGCAAAGGCTTCTCTACAGTGACCCAACTTCTAGAGACGATGCAGGATTTTGCCGCAGCCATTGATAACCAGTGTCAAATTGATGTCATTTTTTTAGATTTCGAAAAAGCATTTGACCGCGTCTCACACAGAAAGTTCTTGCTAAAGCTAAATACTATATTTAAAAACGATCTACTGTTGGCGTGGGTACAAGCATATCTATCGTCTCGATATCAGTCCATATCAATCGGCAATGCATGTTCGAGCCCAGCTTTGGCAAGCTCCGGTATCCCACAAGGCTCAGTACTTGGGCCATTGTTCTCTTTAATTTTTATAAATGACATTGTTAAAGAAATTCCTGTCAAAATCAAGCTGTTTGCCGACGATTGTGTATTATATCATGAAATACGAACTCCTGCTGACCAGCTTCTTCTTAATGACGCCTTGGCTAAAATTCATGATTTGTGCTCAACGTGGCAGATGAGTATTAATACTAAAAAAACAGTTTCAATGTCTATTACGCGCGGAAGAAGCGGCCAATAAGTTTTGCCTATACTATTAATAACCATCCCCTGTCTAACGTGGACAGCTACAAGTACTTGGGATTAACGATTAGCTCTGACCTACGGTGGAACAAACACATTTCTAATATTAAAAATAAAGCTATGAAAAAACTTGGCCTTTTAAGAAGATCTCTCCGGTACTCTACGCAGGAAATTAGGTTACTAGCTTACAAAACTTTATCCGACCTGTTTTAGAATACGCCTCTGTTGTGTGGGACCCTTATACTAAAGAAAACATTAAAACACTAGAAAATATTCAAAGAAAGTCAGTGCGATTTATTTATAATTCATACAGCTGGCAGACGTCCCCTACCATGCTACTTGAGAAAGCAAATTTGGATTCTTTGCAGCTCAGGAGATACCGCGAGAGGCTTAAATACATGTTCATGATTGTTCACAACAAATTAGGAATTAACAGCAGCAAATACATTGAGCTCGTCCCGGGTCGTTCGACACGATCCTACCATTCTTTAAAAGTGAAGGAATACTCATGCCGCACTGAAACATACAAGAATTCTTTCTTCCCCCGTACTGTGCGGGAATGGAATGTCCTCAAAGCGAATATTGTAGAGGCTTCTACTGTGGAGTCATTTACGGAGTCGCTTAGGAATTCGTAACAATTTTGCAGCATTCAACATTTCCTTTTTTTTTTCCCTGTGCTCATTTTGACGCCAGGCGTCGTCTAATATTGTATAATGTTGTTTCTTTTCGTCGTTCATTTTTTCGGTATTGTGTGCTGAATTGCGTGTACCTCAGGGAGGTTTTCTTTTTGTCAAAGTGTATTTTACACCCACTTCTGCTTAAGGCTTTGCAATAAAGCCAGCAGTCTTCTGTAAATAAATAAAAATAAAAATTACTGCGCCTCTGCTAGACAGCGGCGCAACGAGGACTGCTGGTAGTTGGAGATGCCTGCAGGGACCGCCGCACCGTGCTGAAGTTGGAAACACTATTGAAGACGGGCACGTTGGTGACCGCCGCTCCCGGCGATGCGATGAAAAGGCAGACCGCCGTCGCCTGCCTGCCTGCAGCATGGAGCCGACGGCCCACGAGAGAGATGCGGGGTGAACTGCGCTTCCTTCGGCTGTTCGAACAAAACTGTGTGATCTCTCAAAACGGCGAGTGCAAGCGCAAAACCTTCTATCCCCGTAGCTTTTGGCGCGATTTAGAGAGAAAAGGAAGCGAGGAGTCAATTTGTATTTTTTGTTGAAAAACATTCGTCCCAAAAACGTTCTCCCAGTTACCTTTCCGGGACCAAAATGCTATGATTTGTTTTTGTTTCTGCTTAACACCCTCCAAAAAACGCTTCTAGGAATTAGTGGCCGCACTTCCCTTTTGCTTGTGTTTCTATGTCCTGCCTCTACGGCCTAGAAATGTTCTATAAATGTTGTACTGGGACAGGGACATTCCATCCTTTCTGGGCGCTCCTGGGGAGGTACGTTGTTTGCTGGGACTTCGATACTTCTCCCATGTGCGCCGGGAACCACTCAATTCTGGTTTGAAAATCTACATCCCGCTGGACTTGTCAATTGCTCAGGACTCGGGCCGTGCTCTGTCAGATCCATCCTTTGGCGAAGTTTCGGACCGTTTGTCGCGAGTCACAAAGAAACGTGGTACACGTCGGATCCGTGAGGGCGAGTGCCACCACCGCCGCTTCCCGCGCTTCTTCTGCGCGCTCGCACGCTACACTTGCCGTTAATATGCGCGTTTTGCCACTCGAATCGACGACCGCAACTGCGAATCGCGAGCGTTCTGCGTATTCCGCAGCGTCAACGAACCTTGTCCCCGTTTCGTCTCCGTGGCTGTGTAGGAGAGCTCTGGCCCTGGCTACTCTTCATCCCCTGTTATGTTCCGGGTGGACGTTCCGTGGAATTGGGTCGACCCTTATCGTTTGTCTGATCGCGTCCGGAACGGCGACTTTCTGGCCTTGTTGTGCGTGGTAACGGATGCCGAGACTTTCCATGATTTGGCGTCCTGCTCTCGTGCCAGCTAATCTTTCTAGTTGTGAAGTGCGCTGCGCCTCGGCGATTTCGCTAAGCGTGTTGTGAAGACCGAGCTGGAGCAATCGGTGCGTGCTGGTGGACTCGGGTAGATCCAGTGCTATCTTGTACACCCTGCGGATGAGGACGTTGATCTTGGCTTCTTCTCCCTTGTACCATGCAGTTGTGAAATGCCGCGACGTACGCAATATGGCTCATGACGAAAGAGGGTACCAGTCGTGTGAGACTCGCCTCCCTCATTCCGTTTCTTCTGCTAGTGACCCTATGAGGATTCGCATGGCGTACGTTAGCCGTCTTGTGCTTTAATTTAGTGATCGTTTCGCCGTTGGCCTCGATTATCATGCCGAGGATCCTAATTCTGTGCACTATCGGGTGCACAACCAGCAACACGCAACCTTCCTGGGCTCATCCACTACGGGGGAGTTGATGGGGATCCGGCTCGGGCTGGACCTGCTGCTCACCCTCGGCCCTCCGCCGCCCAGGAGTGCTCTGCTGTGCGACTCCCGCGCCGCCCTCAGCCGCCTGCAATCTAACAGCCGCGGTACCCCACTAGTGCGGGAAATTCGCTCGCGCATCGAGCGCCTCGCGCAGAGAGGATGCGCCGTGCGTGCACAGTGGGTTCCCGGTCACTGTGGCATCGCCGGCAACGAAGAAGCTGACGACCTCGCGACCGCTGCACATCAACTACCTGCCAGCGATCTACTTCTTGGGCTGGAGGACGTGCGTGCGGCCATCCACGACCATCTCCGAAAGCAGCATCCCGACCCACGCATCGCAGGTGAGCACATCGCCATCAACTCCCCATCAACTCCGCCGGCTGTCGCGCACATACACGGTGGCAACGTATAATGATCCTCAGCGCGCGGATTGGCTGCGTGTGGCCCGGGGAACGACGGGAGCGTCACGGAATCGCGACGAGTGATCTGTGTGACGGATGCGGTGCAGTGGAAACACTAGAACACCTGCTCCTTCACTGTGCCGCGTTCGCCGATGCTCGTCGCGATATGCTTGCGGCCTATAGGGCGCTGGGCATACTACCAGACTCCCTCAAGACGTTATTGTGGCCGCAGGGCAGTGCGCGCACTCGTGAGCGAACCTTGGTGAGCCTCTGTGCATTCTTCGAAAACACGGGCTTGACGTCCCGTCTGTTCTCCGCCAGGTAGTACGCAGTGACCGAACGTTCCGCAAGTACGTTTTGCCTTGAACGATTAATGTACACCCCCCTCCAGTTGTAGCCAACACAGTGCTGTGCGCGTTTTTATTCCTCCAACATGAACTAATCACGAGGACAACCTGGACACATTTCTTATCGTGTAAATAGTTTGTATATATTACTTCTCCCCCTATCCTCTCTTCCTGTCCCCTCACCTCTTTCATTTCATTTCTCCATTCTGCCTGCTATCCTTTATTTTCGCTGCCCCAGCTCAGGTGCTTCAGTATCGATGGCAGATGCCGGGGCTAGCAAAAATCTTTTCCTTCCTTTTTACTATTATTTTAATTTAAAAAAACACTACCACCACCACTATCGGGATGGTTGCTCCGTTGCTCGTGCGTAGTCTGATCTCTTAATTCGTATTCTCGTCTGTTCGTTGCCGCATTCCAACCACCCCCGGGTGGTCTGCCCCTTTGCGTAGGGCGGTAGAGTATACAGTTCCGATTTTTTCAGCGAATATCGTAATCCCGTACCCTCAAGGTATTCCTCTATATTGTCTAGATTGCTAGTTGCAGTGGAGGGCTCCGGAATAATTTCGACAACCGCGGCGGGTGAACTCGAGGGGACGAATAAACTTTATGAAGGCTTGATGCCCCTGTGAGGCAGTTACACCTTTTTTACCTAGACCTAAGAAAAAACTTTTTACAATTTTTATCTACTTTAACTCCCTTGCCTACAAACTGGCAGAGAGCATTCAATGCCATTGCCTTTCCTTTCGCCTACAGCACCAAAACCTTAAATAGAACACTTTGCCCACAATTACATGCTTTACATCTGCCCAGTGTTCTTTAGAAATAGAACCAAGCATTCATGCAGCATTAAACACATATTTCGTTTGTGTCCTTCAATAGCGGAAAGTGCACTAAAATGCTAAATTAATATGCAGGACATAAAAGACAGCAAATGAGCCCCTGACACAGGCAAACAAATGACGCTTAAAAAAAGTCTTAATTCAGCAACTACAAACTCTCTACCTACATATACAAATGCTATAATTTTATTTAAATTTTTCCATCCTGCAGATCATATTAGATTCAAGCAGAACAAATACAGAAGTACAGCACCCATCAAAAGTACACAGCCCAAGGGGTTTGCTACTGAGGTGTTTAGCGGGGCTCCCTAGCATATCTTGCAGTCCAAAGATTTGGAAAATTAAGGATGCAAAGCCATTTCTCTTTCGCGTGATTATGGTTGCTCAGGATACATAACAAGGCAGGCTATAGGTCTCGCAAGCAAACCCTCTGGCCTGTATACTTTTGAAGGGGGTGTGTACATATTACAGATCCAAGGGCAACAAGTAAAATGAACAACTAAAAAGAAAGCATGCAGAATCACTATGCGTTGTCAGTTCATTGAGTCGGTGAATTTCACTCACTTATGGTATGCGGGAAAAAGAAAAATTTTAATGTGTCAGTACGGGCAAAACAAAGGGTAAGTGAACTGGGATGATGGGGACATGCAAGCCCTGCAGCTATAAAAATGATAAGTAGGGTGCAGCATCAAGTGCCAAGAAAAGCATGAGGGAGGATGAGCAAGGAAAGAAATATACTCGAATATTTTTTCATCTTGCTTAAAGGGGTTGGATACTATGAGATTTAATTAGCTCAGATGGAGAATCGGTGAAAATTTAGAATAAAATCGTATGGCTTTCCTTTGGATTCTTTCAAGTTCTTTCATATTGGTTTTAGTATATGGATCTCACACCACACATTCATGTTCGAGCTTGGGGCCTGATTAGCGAGTTACAGACGAATAGTTTAACCTGAGTGGGGGCTTTCAAAAGTTTAATCTGTAAAAAACGCATTTACGAAAGATGGATAGCTTCAATTATTACAGCGATGAGAGGGTCATGTTGGATCGTGATGGTGACAAGAACTACACAGTAGCTCGTAAGAGGTATGGGTGCTTACCACTAATTCCAGCAGTGGCTTTTTGTCCACTTTAACTACACTGTGCATTGAAAAAGAGGGAAAAAAAAAACTGGATGGGGCCTCCCCTATAGCAATTTTCCCACACGTGTCCTCTAGGATGTCAAAAAAAAAAAAGGATGGTTTGACTTACCTGCCATTCTTGCAGTTCTTAAGGCCCCTCCCTAATAGCCCGTGTATGTGTGTGTATGCACATGTGTGCGTGTGTGCATGCATAAAATGCAACAGAAGTAAAAAGATAATTACAACCTTTATTTGTCAATACAAGCTGCGCCTTGCATCACAGTTCAAAGGTATCTTCTTGGAAGTATTGGTTACAATCAAATGTCATACAAAAAATAACCAACAATGAGAGGATACCACTGCATATCCAAACTCTTCCAGCGTAAAAGAAGACTTCTCTTCACCATTAAATTAATTTGTATAAAATTTATTCTCAAATACTGAAGTCATCTCAGCCTTTTAATTAATTAGCCAACAGTAATAATCTCAAAATAAAGCTGCACCTCATAGTGCTCTGCTAAAATATGTAAAATATTATAACCCATGTACCAAACAAGAAAATACCATTAGGACGTGCTCTCTAGGAAGTAGAATAAATACAAAAACACCTCCACATGTGCTTAGCAGTAATGCATTAATGAATAACACATTCTCACATACTGTCTCCTACGCAAAGTGCAGCACAAGATCATACACCATATCTATGTCAAATTTCTTTTCCTAATACAGTAAATATGACAACATCAGAGTGGGATGCTTTTTTTTATTGTGGTCGATAGAACCCACACTTTTTTTGTTTGCTTACGAAAAATCATCAAGGTAGTTGCAGTTCAACACAGCGTGGCAGATTTGAAACCATTGCAAACTGCAACACACAGCCCTCACAGAATGAGCCGAGCCATAGCCAGCAACTACAGACAAATACCGTGTGACCTCGCCAACCCCCAAAAAAGAAAAACTTTACCTGTAATTACTCTGTTCTCAGTTTTAACAGTGCTATTTGCATCACCATTACAATAATCTGCATTTTGTTCACAGGCAGGCAGTATGTAAAAAAAGAGAAAACAAGCTATCAAAGAGAACTGTCCTCTCCTTGTGGAGGCTAAGGGGTGAGGAAAGACTACTTATGTACACTGAAATCCATTCTCTTATTCCTGGCTTCACACGATCCTCTATGAGAAAGCCAACACGCAAAATGCACAAACGCCACGGCTCTGTTCCTTCTTTCCTTTCACTTATGTGCTACAACACTTCCAACACTTTGTCATCCAAGGCCACTATGGATTGTTGCACACTCTTTGCAAGATGCGTGCAGCAGCACAAGTTGAGGCTGAGTTCGATACAATGCACAGGTGCTCATTTAGAAGCGGCAGAAAAAAAAAAGTTTTGCCGGAGTCATTATGACCCCCATTCGCTGCCGTCATCACGACACAGCACAGTTTGTTTGGAGGCTCGCAGGAGTACTTTGCTCAGCATGTAACGAAATGTTCTAAAAAAACTTGCTTCTACGATGTTAACACGAGGTGGATTAAAGGTGAGATGAGGAAAAACAAAATAATGAGGCTAATTGACGTTAAGGGAACGAATAACAAAACCGAGTGAAAGGAAAGAAAGGACAATAAGGGAGAGAGGCAGTGAAGCACACGGACGGTCCTCGCCAACGCCAAAAAAGTTGTCACACGTGCCGCTAGGTTTCGTGGGCAATGGCTTGACCGTTAGTAGTGACCTCGCTGCTGTTGAATTCCTGAAAGAGAAGCGGGATGTCGAGTGGTTAGAAGCATAATAGCTTTATATTCAACTAATGTCCAAGACAAAAAGCTTGCCAGCAATGACCAATTTTTAGTTCTTTTACACGAAAATCACTTACTGTAGCCTCCAACCCTGTAGTTAAACATAACTGATTTGAAGAAAAATGTCAACCTACAAACAATATGAGCTTAGAGGCCCCCAAAACACCATTTTTTTCAACCAGCCCGTTTCTTTGCCTTTGCAACCTTTCTTTTTTTCAGGTTTACAAATTATGGAATACACTAAATGCAATACTGCAATGCCTGGGCAACCAAATGATGCCATGCTGGTCTTTCCGTTTCAAGACCATGCCTCCTAAATGTGCTTCGCCTATACCCCCTTGGCATCAGGAAACCCGCCTATGCACCATTTTGTCAGGGGCGCCACCATGGCGGTGTCATGTAGTTACTGATCTGCACATGACTGCTATGCTGGTCTGTGTAATCGTGTTCTTTTGTGTGCTTCTTTCCAAGGTGGTGGCTATTTTAATAAGAACAGTGACCTGAAATTGCTCTTGCACCTGTGCCAGCCCTTATCTCGCACTGCTGTTGCAGGCCCGAAGTGCCTGTGCACTTGCCAAGTGTGTCAGAAGAGCAGTAGGGGCTCTGTAAATAAACGACGCCGCAGGAAAGCAAGATATATTGGTTGGAATGTCAAGCGATGTTGACATGAATGTATTATGCCAGCCCTCAATCCGGCGCGTACCACGGATATACAATCACCAATGGAATAAGTGCAAAAAATGCTAGCTGATTTGCTTTATGGGGCTTAATATCCCACAGTGATTCAGGGATGAGAGACGTAGTGGAGGACTCCAGATGATTTTGATCACCTGGGGTTCTTTAACTTGCATTGACACTGCACAGTACAGTACGGCCTGCCATCTTTACACTTGAAACTACTCATGAAATTTTTCATTTGCAGCGTCTTATCTCCACTCAGCTAGTTCTTAACATGGTTTGCATTTCTGCTATCTAATTCTTTCCCCGCTGCTACATATGAGGAATGCGACAACTGAATCACCTGCCGGCAAATACTGCTCATCAGCAAGGTTCAAATCTGTGCATAATTCTCCTGAACTACCCTGCTGAAGATATATAGGTGCAGCGCAAATTATAAGGAGCATTCTTCATGTGAACTTTTCTCACTCGTTCTGTAGAGAAATTACGAAGGTTTCTTGGGGTTATGCACGAGCGAACCAGCGGCATTTGCTAGTACAATAAAATTTGAACTTCAAGGGACGAGAAAAAGTGTTCGAATTATTCAAATATTCAAATTATCGAATGCTCTTGAAAAAACGGTCAATATTTGCTTGCATCATAAATTTATTTGTGAAAAGGTGCACAGCGGTCGCCTGCTTTCGAGATGACAACAGCGCGACAGAGACTGTTTTTCACATTTCCATCAACGCTTTATTGCATGCAGACTGTCGGAATGGTTGAAGCAGAACTGCTTCAAAATGGTAAGGGCCTCCCTTGAATCCTTCACATCGTAACCCGATGCGTTTTTCTTATTATGAAGTCACAACTATGAAATCTTCAGGGAATGTGTATTTTTTCATGCTGATTCAAAACGTGTAATTTAATTTTATATCCAGCAAGTCCTTGTGCATTTATGCAATATGTTATGTAACTTTTTGCCGAGAGTTTGAAAGAAATTGTGCTGCAGAGAACTTGTTAGATTGCATGCCATTGGTTTCTCTTGACGTTAAGCTATGTAAAAAGGGCAAAATTATCATCCTACCTGTTGTAGAAGGTGAGTTATAGGATTTTGAAATCATCAAGAATACAAGTTTTTCTTCCCGTTTGTGAAGTGACAAATTCAAAACCCTGTAACTCAACCTCTATGATAGGCAGGATAATAATTTTTGTACTTATTGCATAGCTTGATGCCAAGATAAGCCAATAGCATGTGTTATAGCAAGTTTCCTGCAGCAAAACTTATTGAAAACTCTTGGCAAAAAGGTACTTAACATTATTGCATAAGTATGCAAGGACTTGTTTTACATAAAATTGAATCACATATTTGGAATTGGCACGCAAAAATACATGTTCCTTGAAGATTTCATTATTGTGACTTCATTAACAAAAATGTTTTTTCTAAGACCAGCTTCCCACTACCATGTGACAGCGCAGCACTGCCTGAATGAAGCGACCGCACCAGTAAAGCAGCGATGCTGTGACAGTTATCATTCCTTTCGTTATCATTTTTCCTTTTCTTAAAGTCAGAATAAGTGGACCACAAACTTGCCAAAGACTCATTTGGAGCCTAAGTACACTACAGGAAAACTGTGCTTTGTTATGATGCACTGGAAGTTCAAGAAAACAACTGGTTTCCAAGCCTAGCGCAGCATATGGAGAGCCTACTGCTTGTCCACTGCACAAGCCGGAGAGAGGTAGAAAGGTCCTCTCCCCTGCGCCGTGAATACTCACCCCCCCCCCCCCCCCCCCCCCCCCCCCCCCCCCCCCCGTCCACTAAAACAGTCTACAGTGGTGTCCAGTTTTCAGTCACGCAACAAAGGGATTTCCGACCCAAACAAAGTCATCAAGGAGAGCAAACCTCTGAACAGAACAAGAAAAATGCATTGACATTTGAGGTATCTTGTGTAAAAGATAGACACAAAGGAAGACGAGACACAAGCTAGACAAAAAATGTCTACAGTGCGTCCTGTCCTGCTCACTTGAGTCTCCGTCTTTCTGCTCTAGATGCCTCAAATGTTGACAAATGCATTTCAGGGCCACTTAGAGATACGGGACATGCAAGGGTACCTTGAGTGTCGTTGCCACAGGGGCCTTGCCATTGATACTCGCAATCGGTAGACGCTGGTAGTGTCGCCGGTGCATACTGTCCACCGACGCCAAGTACCAGGTGCCCGGGAAGAGGTCGTCCAAGGGGCCGACCGGTGTGTATGGTGCTGCAAAAGTAAGAAATAAGTTATAAGGAAGTGGCAGCTGATGGGCAGGCTCTGCTGAACCGGGGCAAATGTGCCTATGTTGCCTAAGACCTTACTGCACATTAAAAGTACTAACAATTCAATGAGTAATATTAACTTGTTGCCCATTGGTATTGGTAAATTGTAAATTGTGAAGTTTAATGTACCGAAGCGACATACGAGCAATGAGGGACGCCATAGTGGAAGGCTTCCGATTAAATTAGACTGCCAGGAATCTCTAACATGCCCTAACATTACACAGCACACAAGCGCCCTTTGCGTTTCACCTCCATTGAAACGTGGCCGCCACAGCCAGGACTGAACCCAGGTCTTGCAGCTCAGTGGCCAAGTGCCCTAACCATTGAGCCACCATGGCAGACGGTTACAGATAGGCAAATAGATAACCGCAAGAGCTAAAAGCACAGAAAAGAAGTCAAGGAAAGAAAAAGGAACAGAAGAATTGGCAATAGATATTACGGACAGCTGATCAGACAAAAAATGAAAAAAAAAAAATACTGCCATTTGACCTTGCCACGAAAAGCAGACATGAAACACAAAAATCTTTCCAAGACATGGGTCCCTTCTGAAGTGCCCCTCTCACTCTTTGTTGCCACAGAGCAAGAGCATGCAGTGCCAGTGCCCATTTACGTTTCACATACAGCATCAGTAGCTAGACACAACCCAGCACGCTGCGGTACTCTGCTACTGACCCGGAAGACGTGGGTTCGATCCCAGCCGCGGCAGTCGCATTTCGATGAAGGCGAAATCCTAGAGGCCCGTGTACTGTGCGATGTTAGTGCACATTAAAGAACCCCACACCCAGCATGCTCTGTGTCTCTCTAATAATGCATGTAGCCGTCTCGCTCTCTAGAAAGGCTCTTTTCCAATAAAAGGGGCGCATTGCACAATGTAATTAACAACTCACACAACTTGTTTTCAATCTTCGAACAGCACACCCTGTGTAAAGTCGAGTCACTTTGGCAGAATGACATGGATGACGAACACTGTTTTCCTGATCGGAATTCAGTAAGCTTCCACCAGTTTGTCGAACATGTTTCTAGGAAAGTTAATACAGTCAACGACCGATTTTTCGGACTCTCTAGGGACCGCGAAAACAACCGAAAAAACAGGCAGTCCAGAAAATTAAATTTCACCAAAAAAAAAAAAAAATCATGAACTTATTACGAATACGCCGGAGGAAGGCATCAGTTGTATTGCTCACATTCTAAAGCTCCTCATGACTAAATTTCACAGCGCGACATGTGCACGGACAAGGATGGCGACCGCTTTCATGAGCTCGGCTTGGCTGTGCTGCCCGCGGCATGTCGCCGCTGAACGCACGGCTTGGGATAAGTCTAAATGGGAAAGCGAACACGCCGCTGCGGAAACTGCGCTGTGCCCGCAGTACGATGGGCCTGGAACGAGAACGCGAAGATGGCGAAACAATAAGAACCGAGAAACAGCCGAAACTAGCGCGACACATTAGTCTTCGTCATTAGGCCTAGCGACTAGAGCCGAAATCGCCATCGTATCCGGCGATATGCGCTCTGCGGTGGCTTGCGTAAATGAGAGGCGTCTTGCCTGTCATCAAAACGCCAGTTGTTTACGGTTTTACGATAGAAAAGTCAGAGTTGCGGTGCGCTTTGCTGCGGGTACGCTGACCTCGCTTTGAAATGCACCACCATTTCCTCCCGCGCTCGCCGTTTCCGCGGAGCCGTAAGCCTCCCACGCGCGTCGCTGCTACCTATTTCTGTATCCAGGACGAAAAACTCGGCACAGATGAGTCCCGCGAACTCTTACTACTGTTCAAGTTTGTGCGGCGGAAGGCATTCAAAAACAGTACGAATTCAAAAACCATGCGGGCGCAATGTACCGACTCACTCGCGCAGAATTTCAGCATCTGAAGTTAAAAGGCTTCCTATGGGGAACCTGCGCTGCCAAGGTGGCACTGCAATTGTTCCATTCGGTGACTCAAAACTGTTTTTGTCAGCCGCTTGGGCCGCTGCAAACGCAAGAACACATTCTGCGCGATTAGATACTCGCGTTTGGCTGACAGCATTCATTGCCTAGCTTCAGATAGCTGACGCTCGGCACGTGCACCTTCGACAGAGCGTGGAAGCTCACGATGACAAGCGCCTGAAGGTGGCGCAGAAAAGTACTATGAGTACTACCCAAAACTGCTTGCTCTTCTCGCTAGGCAGTGTGTTATGGCAGTGTGTTATGGCGCTGCAATCGGCACCGCAAACTTCAGCGCAAGTTCCCCATAAGCTTGAATTTAGTTTTGTTTGATAAAGTTTTTGATCACTCCCGCAGTTTGAGTTAATGAGGTTCCGCCGTATGCATATTTACTCGCGTAATGGACCCACTCGCATATAATGTGCCCCCCCCCACACACACACTTTTAAGCCTATAGCTTTTTGTAGCTGGTTCCTCAGTTTTCGCGCTGTCCACAGTGCAGACATTGGCAGCGCCTCAAGGTGCTCCCAGCTGCCGCGATAACATCACTTGTTTATCTTTTCAGAGCTCCTGCCAGAAGGAAGGGGGGGGAGGGGAGGGGGGGGGGGGGGGGGGGGGGGGGGCACAGCACGCCAAGATGCTGCTAGCCGCTGATAACACCACCACTTGTTTATTTTTTGAGGAGAGCACCTGCCAGAGGGGTGGCGGGAGGGGAGAGCGAGGAACGCTCAGCGAACTTGGCAGAGCGCCAAGACATTGTATGCTGTAAGCTAAGGCATAGTCATTGGCATTATGCACAGGCATCACCGCACACGCATCACCGTCCTGTGTGTTTTTTTGTCCTGTGTGTTTTTTAAGGTCCCCTACAAAACCTGAGCTTGACCTTCAGGGCCGGTGTTCATCACTTTCGCATTATCTGGCCTGCGCCGCCTGCCACAAAATTGCTGGATCCGGTCAAAGTGAACGATGCTTTGACAGCAGCGGCACATGAACATAGACCGGTCTGACTGCGTGCGTTTGTTAATGACTGGAGGGCGGACAGAGATATATGAAATCTCGGCCCTTCCAAAAAAATCTGTTGGAAACATTTTTTTCCCGCGTAATGAACCCTCCCCCCAAACTGATGTCAACTTTTCTGGAAGAAAATTGGGTCAATTACGCGAGCAAATACGGTATATGGCGGCTTGGGTATTGGCGGCGAGTGCGAACAAGGTCCGAAAAATCGAGCAGTCAGTTCCGGTGCGTCCGAAATTTCATGCGCTCTTACACATTGGCTCTATGGGCCATGTCGCAGTGCCGCGAAAAAGTCCGAATAATCAAGCATGTCCGAAAAATCAGGTGTCCGAATGTACATTACTCATTCTCTGTCCACAGGAGCAGGCTAATGTTTTGTGGTGCTCTTGTAGATTCCATCGGACTTTTTTGGATGCCTAAGCAGTATAGAGAAAACAGAGCTAAGAATTTGATGCCTCAAAAAGAGAAAGTTGGGAGAAAGTAGGAGCAGTTCGTGATGAGCCCGCATTTTTGATGCATGGAAAGAACCATGCAGACGGAAGTGAGGGGAACAATTATTAGCACATGCGAGGCTCCCATAACGAACAAAGAAAAGCGACGTACCAATAAGAGTCTGAAACAGCACGTAGGGGGGCTTCGCTTGCTGATGTGAGGCCAATAGCAGCTATCACAGACGTTCAGAAAACGAAGCTACGCAGCCACTGGTTACCCAAATGGACTGAATGGAGTGCTGAATGGACCTCGACATAGCCCCCCTTTGCAGTGCGTCTGAGTTAACCCGTTGAGGGGGGCCGAATTTTCGCTCAAGCTACTCTGCAAACTGAAGTATCTGACCTTGGCCATCGCTCTTTCGCGTGCTGGGAGTGCTGGAGCAAGAAAATTTTTAAATTAAGTGAATTCAGAAGAAAGCGCAATACGAATTAAGAGGCTTCAAATGTATTGAAAATATACCCGGCCAACCAAAATTTTCAGATCTGTTTGAATTAACTGAAAGTACGAATTACACAAGTTTTAATTATTGCAAGTCCACTGTACAAATGTGCTCAAAATCAATTCTTTCTTTCATTCAAGGCTGCCTTATTAACGACTAAAAGTTTGCTTGACCTGTGCATTCTGTGCATTCTGTGCATTCTGTGCACACAATGATTTCGTTGTCACCACCTCAGTAACACATTTGGAGCACGACAGTGCGAAAAAACTTTCAGACTTTTCACTGCTCCAGGGCAATGAAGTGGCTGTAATAGCCCTACGGCACCTCCCACTAGAGCACCCAGACCCAGCCCTACCTGGATCACACATGTCCCTCCCCTCTTCCAGCTACCATGGCTGCAAAATTAACAAAACAAAGCAGCAAAAGCGTGCACAAGAGCACAACAGAGGCATGGATGCTACCTTGATGATGGGTCTCCTCCCGCAGCTTCATGATGACGGCAAACTCTGGCGGGGCAACCTTGCGGCGCTGGGCAAGGCGGGCGCGCAGGTCGACTAGGCTGGCGTGCAGGTCGTGGAGTGGAGAGTTCGGCCCAACGTCGGTCGTCACACACAGGCTGAACAGGGTGGCCGCCAGACCGGAACCGTACGAGAACATGCCAATGCGCTTGCCCGCCAGCTGGGACACCGAGAAGCTGCAGTGCATGAGCAGGAGAAAGAGAGGGAGGAAAAAGAGTCAGTCTGTCTCAAAGCGAGGGAAATGCATATGCAAGACGACAGCGTTAGCGGTCAGCACCTCAGTGCCATCTACTACTGTGCAGGTCAACTTTCAATGCACAGATGTTCAGAAGCTTCATGAAGGTGTTGTTGTCGGCTAGTTGGCTCAACATTGCTTAGAAGCTAAACTGCTTCAGAAGCTTCCCCTTTGTAATGAGAAGCTACCGTCTAGTAGCAAGTAGCTTGTGAAGACAAGCCACCATGGGAAGCTACCGCAATTATCATCCTGCCACTCAGTAAATTTTCAGTTTCTTTTCTACCCCCACAATATGTTCTTTGCACCATCAACTGACTTGCTCCTTGCTTTTGCCCCATCAATCTTTTTTAGGACACCTTTGACTTTCTGCAAAATAACCACATTTTAGCTGTTCTCAATACAAAGCTTTCCATATGAGTCAATCCAGAGGGGGTGGTGCTACATGAACCATGCGTGATTCCACTGACAAAATGAGGTTCAGCATGGCTTCCTTATGCAAAGTCCTCAACCCCACACCACCCTCCCCAATCCACCATACCTACACAATTCTACTGTCTAATTGAGGCAGGAGGACTCTGCACTGAGTATTACTATACGCTTCAGCATTTTAATGCTTTACTTGTGGCAAGAGCAAACAATGCCTGCCTCGTCAGTTATTCTAGCAGAGTTCCATCCTCTAGCACAGAGCACTACTACTGAACAGGATAGCACTTCCTTGGAGCTACAGATAATTTTTAACTTTCTTAGCCACCTGATAAAGCTGTAATGTAGGTTACAAATGGTTTAGTACCTTCTAGTGCCATGAAAAGAAACTTCTCTACGTTATAAATGGCGGCATCCCGGTATTCGCATATTGGGCACATCTCATTGCGCTGACACCTTTTATCGCATCGGGCTTCTGCTGTGTACACCAACAGGACCTTTAATTATGTCAGTTCCATGGCCCAGAGAAAGCTAGACCTAGAAATTTCACTGCAGGGTTGCCTAGTTTTGCTGCATTCACTCACCAGCAGCTATGCACACCTACTCCAAACATTTCAAGTGTAAGAAGAAAAGCAAAAAAATGTGAAGGGACAAAACACTATAAAGCCCGCTCCTGGACTGACCACCCACCAGAGGCAGCTCACCTGGCAACATAAGACGCGAGGCAGGAGTACAGGGAAGGCGTGTACATGTTGCCCACTTGGTTTGACACGAGCAGGCTGGGCATGGTCTTCTCCTCAAACATTTTCTGGCTGAACTTCATGAAGGCTTTCTCCACGTCGCGGTCGAACACAGTGTCCTCCAGATGAACCGAGCTGTGAGGGAAAGACAAGTTTTCCTTTCATTCTGTTATGAGTGTCAGCATTTGTGAAAATATTTATCCACCAAGCCATCAGGCCAAAGCCACGCACCTAGTGAAACCAAGAAAGCACACCTCATGACAGTGGCACAGCTAAGGAGGGAGACTGGCAAACATCAAATCAAACAGCATAAGACTGTGGCCAGCTACTACCTTAATTGAACCATTTCACACCTAGGGCCCCAACTGACAACGCTATTATGTTTCTAATGTTCAGGTTTGAATTGCTTTCATAATGTACTCTAAAACACCTTGTAAAACAAATGCCGCACAACCTGACAGAGAAGAGACAAATTCAATTGATCCTGTAATACCTAGGCATCATAAACACCAGATAAATATTGTGAACTTCCGAGGATTTCATCAATATTGATCCCTTTCTTGCAAAAATGCAAAAAGAACAGATATTTAATAAGAAAAGGATCATTAGAGCACAATTAAATTTAGCTGATTTTGATAATTTCTAAATATCTAAGGACAAAACAACTGCAGGAAAATATGCAAGCATGTATAGTAGTAAATAAATAGCAAAATTCAAAATTGCTCCATTATGACCATCGAAATTTTTAGGCTGTTAGGGTTAACCATTGATATTTGCTTTTACATGAATTTATCCTTCCGCAGGCTTTCAACTTCTGAAAACAGGCACTTCGTCTTTTCATTTGATAAAAACGTCCTGAAAGACAGTTCCTGCAGGCAGAAACAAAAACTATTCACATTTTTGTACGCTATATCACAAAGGATATGCTAGGCATTGTGGGCTAGTTGGTCATTCATCATAAAAAGGTGTGGCAGCGCAAGAAAAAAAAATGCCAACGAGCAAACACAAACACTATGGCAAGCGCTGAGCAAGCATGCTTGTGCTGTTTCCGCACTTCTTTGCCATCCTTGTTTTTTCGTGCTGCATAAAATTTTCATGACGCAGTTAACGAGGGAAACTTATTTTTGATCCCAGCACAATGAAGGGTACCATTACTTCGAGAATATACAATAAGCATTAAGATAAGTGACAATCTGACAGTGCAAGGACTCCGAGCACATGAACACAAGCAAGGCAATGCTGTGACTCTGCTGACGAACTGACAGAAAAGAAAAATGGTGCATATGAAGTGAAGCCTGAAGCATTTTTCACCAAAGCACCCTTTTTAGTTTTCAAGCTTGCCGAATACGTCAGTGAAATCCTCTAAAATACTCTCTACATTTCAAAGCTTTTGTACCTTAGTACATTTCAAGGCTGACGAACTAATTGACGAGCCCATGCTGGAGCTGGTGAGAGTAGAAGTTAAATAGCCTGCAGCAAGCATTTCACAGCAAAAGACTGAAGAATATATAAAACTACCTATAGATGAACAAGCGAACAATGAAAAAAAAGAGCATGGTCTTTGCCACTGTGCTAAATATGATGCAGTAAGTAACACACAAACTGGGAAAAACATTTCACCAAGGAGTGTGTAATTTTGACAACTGTTACCATGAAAGCATAACCAGCGTGAGGACCATAATTAGGTCACTGCTACAATAGGCAATGCAATAGTATATGCACAACGCAACGACACCCACCTGAAGCCAGCTAGGCTGGCGTACTTGGGAGATGCCGAGTCTTGCAGGAAGTCGTTGAGCACCAACCGAGCAAGGCTCTTTTGCACAAGCTTCCCGTACGGGGCATGAAACAGCATGGCGTCCAGGTCATCCAGGGTCACAGGCCGATCTCTATGCTCTGCATGGGAAAGGGACAAAGTTGTGTGAGCAGGCTTTCCAGTTCATCAATCCAAAACATGAGATGATGCAAGCCTGAAATCACAAATCATGATTCCCTGTGAAACTGCTTGCTTTAATGTATTACTGTGGGCTGTGTTGCGACAAAAAAAAGCTGACATATTAAAATGCAACAACCTGAAGCAGACAGGGCAAAGAGGAGGGGACACAAAAACGGGCATGAACGCAAACTGATAGTCTGTTACTATAACCAGTGGCCTAATACGGTAGCTGACGGCCTGTCAGGATAAAGCCGATGGCCTGTCAGGGTAGCTTCTGTTCTGTCACAGCAACAGGAAGAATACCAAGAAAATGAAAAAGTAATCACAGAGCACAGAGAGTCAACTCTGGGGAGATGAGATCAGAAAATTTACTAAGGTGGCTGCGGGTTGCCCAGGACAGGGCAATACAGTGACCAATGGGAGAAGCCTTTCTTGTGCAGTGGCCGTAACCCTGCTGACAGCAACAATGATGATGGTGATGAACTAGAAAGTGTTCTAAACACAAGGGAACAAGGACTAACCCTCGGGGCGGGCAGCTCGTGCTTTCTTGCAGAAGCCCGCGTAGCACTTGTCCAGGGCCCTGCTGTAGCACTCGACTGACAGCTTGCCATCAACGCGTGGGTATTCCGACAGCAGGTCCGGCTTGTAGAAGTCATACACATGGCTCATGTAGGAAGACCGCACACCTGTCGTGCAAGAGAATTCCATGTTCAGAACCGCAACGCAGGTGAGACATCACTCAAACTTGTGTCATGTACAGAGAAGTAAAAAAAAATTCTTTACAGACTGCCGTAAAAGACCCGAGGCCATGACACACAACCTAGTAAAAAAAAATGCAGCCAAGTCTTGCAGCTAAGGTTAGCCATAAGTGTAAAATTTGCCCAGTACATACATGAGTACTGTAAAGCTTGTTAATTCAAACACCTTTAATTCAAGAAGTTTGACAATTCAAACTACCGGTCAACGCCCATAGAAGTCTATGGCGTCTCAAACTCACTAATTTCAATGCTATGGGTCTTACACCAAATAATTCAAACGGGTTCTTGAAGGGATGCAGCGTCCAGGTTTGTCTGGCATGTCAAGCAATGGTGCAAACAGCCCCACTCAAACCTAAATCCCACGCTACAGAGTTGCCTGCGCACCTCTGACACGCATGTAACAGCAGGTGTGACGACAACAGATGGATCCGTCTCTAAGTACAGTCACACCGCATATTTTCGGTTACGCTTTTCTGAGCATCGCGTTAGCCTGTATCAGCCAACCAACTGAGCTTAGCCGCGCGCCATTTCGGCCCTATTTGGTGTGTCTCTCTAGTCTTTATCGTATATTTTTTTCTTGTTGCTTGTGAGGTGTGTGATGCAGTAGCGGTGGATCTACACAGCTGAAAGGAGCCATTGTAGCATCGTTCACATCTCAAAAGCAGGCAAACATTGCCCAGTTTTTCACCAAAGAAATATAATGTGATGCAAGCAGTTCTTGTCAATTTTTTTGAGGTCATTTGATAATTCAAACTTCTGGATAATTGAATTTTTTTTTTGGTCCCTTGAAGTTCGAATTAACGAGCTTTTAGTGTCTGATGCCAGACAAAAGAAGTTGAAAATACACTGCGTATCAGCATCATGTGTCCTTCAAAGAAAACAGATGCGTTATATTTATTGTCACTGTCTTATTTCCATCAGAGCTCTTGAGCCTTTGCCATTCTGCGTCTCAACTGCCTAACGTATTGAGTTTCTACACAGGCAAACACTGACCTAATGCCTCCACAGGGAACTTTTTTTGAAAGTGAGGTAGACAGTAACTGTGAAGCTGAATTACAGTTTGAGTTTTTTAGTACTTCCAGGCGTGCACATCTCCAAACACGAGCACGGCCACCTCGGAGCCCATTATGCTTAAACCACACTGCCTGTAAAGCAAATTGTGTGGTCTGCCTTCAGCCATGGGACAGTTATGTGAAAAGAGAAAAAGCAAGGCAAAGAAAATCTGTGGCAATGCATGGCATACTGCTGAAATTCAATGCATATGCGCACCTGAGTAGTAAGAAAAAGTCTCACCTAGCCATGAAGTTTGTTACCTGCACAGGCACTGTTTCTTCAACAACATGCGAAGACACTGAGACTTTCCCCGAATGCACGAAATATTGAGGCCACAAAAAAAAGTTGTTTAGAGTATGTAAATAGGCAGCTAGTCACTCCACACATTTTGTACCAAACTCTTTTACAATAACTGAGTCATTAGTCCTAGCAAAGAGCAGAAGTGGAAGGTTGTTTCAAATAAGGCATAAGCTAGGTGCCAAACAAGTGCTTTCCCACAGCCTAATAAAGCACACAGTGCAACATCTGGGCACAGACAGTAAACCACAGCATCAAATATGCCGTTCTGTACTACAGCTTATAAAAGTGGCAGCCCAATACGTCGCAGCTCTTGCTGGGAATTTACAAGATACTGTAAAGCAAGCTTTCTGCAAACATGTCCACAGACAACAGCCAAAAGCAGTTGCCTAAAAGCTCTCCTATTTCTCTGCCAACAATCAAGAGCACTTAAGTTTTTGTTAGTGGAGTGCAAGACTTATTACTGAAGCTTAATCATCACTAATTACAAACTATTTCAGTGGCAAATTAACTCACCCCTCTCCAGTACGAGGGCTGCGTTTGGTCCCACGAGCATGGCCACCGCGCCAGCACCTCCTGTAGGCCTGGCTGGTCCAGTGGCATACACAGCAATGTCTGCAGCCACCACGATGGCATAGCGCCCTGCACAGCAGTATGTGTTCAATAAGTAAAAGAGAATGTTGCGAGAGGAAGGGATAATGTTGAGAAAGTGACTGAATCTGCATAAACCATCTGGTGCTAAACCATCAAAATCTGTACTTTTCAGGTTCAGTTTACAGCTGTTTGCTGTCCAACACAAAATGACAGACTTGAGCCAACAACAATGCAAGTGTTCGTTTATTCAACATGGAATGCAAGGATATAGCATGTCAGTACAGTACGGGTGGAATGCATAAACTAGAACAAAAGATGTGCACGGAACAGCCATTGTGTCCAGAGAGACGTTGAGTACAAGTTTCAATTCCAACCAGAACAACTAAATCTATAACCACCGGCCTAGCACAGCAGCGTAGTCCACAGCCAAGTTGACTCTCCACGAAAAATCTCAACTGTTTTACTGAAGGGATCTCAAAACGCCATTAAATGAAGCAGCCATTTTCTTGAATATGAAGCTACACAGTCGGAATCAATGCCTGGCTAATCATACATCATGACAATTCTTAGTTCTTCAACAGCACACTTCTAAATGCACTCTTCTCTTGCACAAAGAAACTGACGAATGGTGGCGTCATATTTTCAATGATTCAGAAAATTTTGTCAATGACAGAAGACATAGAAGACATCAAGACAAGAGTTTGCTAACAGTGTTGTGGATCCCTTTTAAATCTTTCGTTATACCATGGAGGAAAATGATTTTCTTTGGTATTAGAAAAAAAATTTTATTCAGAAAAATAACTTGTGTATCTTCCTCACAATATATCAAGATGCAGCTCAATAGTCGTTCCTTCGAACAATATAAAAACTGCGTTCAGGAGTTAAACATTGCTTAGGGAAAAAATTCTTATTTTTTTTTAAGAATGCAAAAAAAAGGAACGCTAAGTTATATAACTGAACAAACAATAAAAACGTTTGGAATAAATATACAAGATGCTGCCTAAACTGTCCGCTATCTTATCCAGGAGTTTTACACTTCCAATTGCAGATCTTCTTTGGTTTTTGCATCACTGTTTGAAATCAGCCGACAGCAGTCAACCCCCATGATGCTTGTGCCACTCAAGAAAGCAATTTCTTTTTGCTGTCAAGCACACGTACATATTGTGCACCTTGCACAGCATCGTTACTTGATGCTCAGTCTTGTGCTCATTGTAGCATACCATGCAATTCTTTTTTGTTTCCCTGTTTTTCCGGGCTCATAATGCAAGCTTGAGGGAGGCGCAGGAGGGGCGTGTTGCAAGGGTGAGAGGACTTTGTTCGACAGTGTCAAAGTTGACAATCTGCTCTAGAAGCTCTAGACTAAACACAAGCAAGCCGTACTGGGAACATGGAGCAAATGCAGTAACGTAATGGTAAGATCCACGATGCGCTTGAAAAATGAATGAAGCTGTTGACACAAGCAATGACAATACAGCGGATAAATAACATTTTCCACCATCGTACGCACTTCATCAACACGTTGTAGTAGTTAATGAGCTAGTCCAACTTAGCCACAGTGAACACGTACAGTGATGGCGCCAAGGGAAGGCGAAGGGTGGCGGCCGCCACCTCAGAAATATCCCAGCCAAATCGAAATTGGCAGGCCACACCAATGCCACAGAGGCATTATACCAACCCAAAATTTAATTCGACTTTCCTCTTCTCTGCACCACCCCATTAAAAATTTCCTGGCACCGTTCCAGCACTGTAGTCTTCAACCAGGACAGTCTTCGGCATTGTTATTTTGAAGAGATTTTAAAATATTTTGCAGCGTGCAAACTCATCCCGTGTTTATGCCGGATGATCTATGGCCGTGGTAAGGAAAGAAGGGCCAACTCAGTACTTAGTGAGTCGGCCTGAAAGAAGGTGTCAAAGCTTTTTGAGGATTCTTAATCAGTTGCCCCAACTTTTTTTTTTTTCATTCTGTTCTTATAGTCCTCACCATGTTTATGTTTCTTGAAGTGTAGGTGACCTGCTGCACATGGCTGACAACAATCATCATCAAGGTTCACCACAATACCTTAAAATTTCATTCCCCGATAAGGTTCTTGCCGTGTCATGGGAAGCACATCAGTAGAATGTTAAAAAAACAACTCACCGTCCCAGGCACTTGACTCCACCCATGCAGCCGCGTTAAAGAGTGCCGCTGTGCCTCCGTAACAGGCATTGGTCGTGTCCACCCCCTCAATGTCCGTGTTGCCCGCTTCCTCAAACAGCTGCATCAGCACAGTCTTGACGCTCTTGGACTTGTCGACGAGAGTCTCGGTGCCCACCTCAAGGCGGCCGACACGGCCGGCAGGCACGCCCGTCCTTTCCAGCAGCCGGCTCGTGACCGTCAGACAGAGCGAGTTGATGTCCTCACGGTCGGAGCAGAAGCCCATGCGGTCTTGACCAAGGCCAACCGTGTACTTGCCGGTCGACACCACCGTCATACACCTCGAGCTCAGTCTGGTCGACATACAGGTAGGGGAAGTAGATCTCCATTGCCAGGATGCCGACATTCTCGGGCCAGCCACGAGTCTCATTCTGCTTGAAGCTGGGCATTGTCTGAGCATAAACAAGCACAGAGGAAACAATGTTTATTAAAGGCAAAGCATGAAGCTGGAAAATGGCACACTAATAATGAAGAAAAGTAAAAGCACTACAAATATAGGTAACATAAAAGAAGTTTCAAACAACAGGCAACAGGCAAGAACATGATGCCAATGATGTTCACCTCAACACTTAAGATGGTTCCCTTGATAAGCTCTACCAATCTTTACAATCCATTCCTCTTCAATTGATTAGCCAATTGCATGGAAACACTTTTTTTATGCACATAGATTGGCCCAATAATGATTCACATGGCAAAATAAAGTGCAAAACAGGAAAAAAAGAAACATTGGTAAACACCCTTTACTGTTACAATGCCAACTTAATTGAAAAAAATAATCAATCTGGCCATCTGCTAATGAAACAAGCCAAGCTTAGACACTTCATACTAGCTTAGTGTACACACTGTAGAACAATAGGATCCAACACGACAACAGACAACTAGTGATTTAAGATTGCAGCAAGAAATGAATAAAAAGCTTGCAAGCAGAGGTTAAATGCTGAGTTACGTATTATGCTTCATATTTCCTGTCTTTCCTGTCTTGTGGGTAAACGGAACTTAATTTTTGGTTCTTGATGTTCAGTGGTCCACTTAGTTATATCCAGCACAGACAACTCACAAAAGTCATCCCAACCAAAGATACACCGGCCAGCTAATCAGCAATGGGCACCAACTACAGAACTGAGAAGGTTACCAAAACAGCCGAGAGGATACAAGAGAGCACAACACAGGCTGGCCAAATAATGGCACTGTCAACAGAATGCCATCCATTGCTTCGCTGCAACAGCTGCTTAGCTCATAAAGCACAAGAGGCAAAAGCTTGGCATGTTATCCAGACAGCTGGCAGGCTTAGCGAGGTGGACAGAGTTGCGACTGCCACAGAACGAGACTCAATTATATGCTTGTGGACTCAATTATGTTAGGCGCACTGCATCAACGCAAAGTGCGCCAAACCTTCTGGACTATGAAACAGCTTCCAGATGGCCCCAAGTTGCTGTTTTCCTTAATTTTTATACGGTAGTTCAGCGTGCAACAAAACTGGAACATAAAAGATAGTGCAGTCAGTCTACTCCAGGGGACATGTCAATGTCTGCACACACACGGGCTTATTTGTTTTTGCTTAAAAGAGAAAAAGAATAGTTAATGAAAGCATTTTAGGAAAAGCTTCAAGCCTGCAACATGCTTCCAGAATGCTCTGTTTCAGTAATGCCCTCTAACTGGCCATGTACTAGCTGCAAACCGGAGTTTAAAAGCCTCCATAAATTTAATCTGGTATTTGCTCTGCCTTTGATATGAACACATGAACCTTACCACCGCTGACTAAATAAGGTCAATTCCCCTTAAACAGAGGGCACAGAATACTTCACAACACCTTACAGAACAAGTCTTCAAATAGCAAAAGAAATTCACAATGCCAATTGGCCAGGGCTCCATCCCAAGCTTTGAAAGCTAAATATTTTCACTTCACTGCAGTCCTCAAAGAGTAGACAGTCTTAAATGAACTGCGACAAAACAATTCTGTTGCCTTGCCCAGCAAGAATAACTAATCTCATTCTTCTAACTCAAAAAGCCTATTTTTAAAAATTGCACAACATCTTAGGTGTAATACCCGGTATTCGACTATCAGTCTGAACAACATATGAAGCAAGAAGGCATGTGGCAACCAGCAGTTGTGTTCTCAAACAGACAAAAATTTACAATATATATCCGACTATGAGAGAGAGGCAACAGCATTTCCTCTACCAGAAAGCACAATGACGGTTGTCGTCAAACCCTCGACTATACCAGAAAGCATATTCAAAGGAAGCCGCTAAGACTGCACTCCAGATTGGAAAACACAGGAAAAAAAAACTCCACTGATTCGCCTAATTTCTATTCATTCACGCAACTATACTTGCCAAGATAACATCGTTGTTGGAATCTCACTGTACTGTCACAGAATAGAAAAGCCTACAATCATAGAACAATACATGACCATCACACAGAATCTGTAATGATAGCACATCAGAAACTCAAGTAGTATAATTGGAAGAAAAGAAAAATACAAAGCTGAGTCATACATAAGGATTTTGACAAACAAATGTCATGATAATGACAAATGTAGATAATGCTTCAGTCTGGCAGGAAATAAGTAAACCTGATATGACAGGAAATACGTAAATCAGAGACTGACATCAGAGGGCTTCTTGTTCTTTATTCTCATGACTTCTTGTACACTGAAAAACAGTGACTGCAACACTGATGTGAGATACTGCACCTATGAAAAATTCCTACTTCACTTCCTCCTTTGCTTTCCACAGATTAGCAGGCAGTTTTTAGCAAGCACACTCACTGATTTTCATCATGCTGCCAGCTAGCTGGTTTAAGAGGGACCGTCGAAAAATGCTGCGACGTCACATAGGGGTATTTTGAATAAATAAGTCTAAAACCACATTATTATCACATTGTTTTCATGTATGAAGTATACTTATATACTGCCCCCTCCCCGCCATGTAATACCCTCCTTTGAGGGCTTTTAGGGGTATTTTGAAAAAATAAATAAATAAATAAATGAGCCTGTAACATGTTACAGAGACGTTCTCCAACAAAGCCTTTCAAGCACCGACATGACGTCACTCTCATATTAGCCAGAAATAGATTATGTAAGAAGGCTTTGAATTAGCCAGCTTCTACCTAAATAGCTGCTTTAGACATTTTTTTTTACTCCTCTGTAACTGATGCGAGTGCCCATACTCTTCTAATGTTAAATGACACATACTGAGAACATGCTCTCCTTGCAATGTCCTATTAGCATATGATATGTGTACTCACTGCACCCAAGAGAGAAAGGACTAACATCCATATCTCGTACACAATAGCAAAACGTGCAAATGCAAACAGCCTCGCTTCGCAATGCTCCCAACAACACATAACCTGAAATTTCATTCAACACGAGCAAGTCTAGCCCTGCAAATGTGATTTCTAAGGCCTGTAAACCTATTTCAGTGCGCAGAAGACAGAACACTAAGCCTGGTTCAGCAACACAATACAGGAAAACACATTTTGTCCATAGATCTGAATTTCACATTTGCTATGAGAGTGTCTCTGGAATATTTATCATTTCACTCTGCGTCTTTTTATTGCGATACTTTCTTGCTCTGTGTTTGTGTTACACTTTTATCAAACATCACGCAAACAGCTGAAATTTGCTTCTTACAGGCTCCTTTCGTCATTTTTTTGAAGTCATGCCCATGAGAGGGACATCACCCATCCTAACAGGTTGTATAACTTAGCATGGTCTCAGTAGCAGTCTGGTATTACACCAAGATTGCACAACTTGGAATGTAACTGTAGCAGAGCAACTCAATCCAACACGTGTACTACATACAGAGATAAGCACTCACACATCAAGGAAATGAACCCTAGATGAGATAACGGGCAGCAATCAGAGGCAACCGATAAGAAAAAAGTAAAACTAGTGTGAATGCATGCAGCTGACGTGCGACTTCTAAAGCCACTGCAATGAACGCTGATAACATCTGCAACTTTGAAACAGCAGCAAAAGTCGCAAGCGCAGTTTAACTTCCCTTACACTGTCGAACTGTTCTAGGTACTACATAGCTAGCATTACCACTGTTAGCAATGTTATAACTAACTACTAGGACTAACTACTAGGACTGGCTTCATGGTAAACTGGTTCCCTGCTGGTAAAGAAGCGGAATGAAATGGGCTGTGCGCAGAGGTAAATGCCAGAAGCCGTGTAATGGCACAACACAGCCTGCCATCAAACCGACAATAATATTATAATACATAACATTACAACAAAAGGAAAAGTTCAAAGCTTTCCTCGTCTTGCTACACACTGTCCATTACATGTTGTATGCTGCGTTTTTTTTATTATTATTATTTTCACCCTCGTCACTCTTTCCAAGTGGTTGCAACTCTGTTTCTAGTGCAATATGAGCACTTGTCCAATTCTTTATTTAGTTAGCGTTCTTCACGCTGTTTCACACTGTTCATACCAGGCTGGCGCATTATGCTTTACACTTTATACCTGTACTTTTCAGCTACTTCAGCTTTTCAAAGCTGGCACTTGTCTGGAAGCTGTGGGATTCACATCTGTTGCAGAGTTGAAAGAAATTTACTGCTATTTCAATGAAGTGATGAGAAGAAAAGAACAAGTCTGGAAAAGACATTAGCAGCAGTGTGCAAATGGAAAGCAGGGATAGGAAAACTGAGACAATATGCAAGAAATAAGGACCTCGACATAAAAATACAGAAGTAACTAGCACTATCACTTAAAGTGCTGTCTTCCTTGTGATTCCAAACGGCTGCGGTCAGTGCCCCCGAAATCTGAGCCCCCAAGTGATGCGTCTCTCTATCGTAAAGAGTAGTGAAAAAAAAAAAAAGAACACTGAAAGGGTGCTGACCAGAGAAAGGCAAAGTTTGGAAAACTGCAACAGGAAAGTATGATGCGTGGAGCTGCTGGTATTATATTAGTTATGAATACTACTCTTAAAACAAGCACAGCAAATGCATTTTTGTGACACAAGGCAGCTAGGCAGCTTTTCTGCTGTGCAAGTGCAAGTTTCATATAACAAAGACATTTTTTTAGTCTGATAACATTTTACAAGCAAGCTTCCTTCTGTTTGGGACCTGATCAAAGTGACAGCGAAATGGAAGTATACTTCATGCCCATAGAATTCAAGCACTATACTGCAATTTGCAAAATGCAGCGACGACAACCTTAAGAATTAAATTCAGGACAGTCCTCAGGGTTTGCATAGGCTACTCAGAAAGAAACTATATATAGTCAACGCTTTTGTCATTTCTATATTTTCTCGCAAAAAATAAAGAAAAGCTAAGATAAAAAGCTAAGAATGTTGGATAGAATCCATCTCAGAACAAGTGTTACATAGAATAGCTGCATAGAATAGGTACAACAATAGGTACAATGGAGAAGGAAGTGTTTGTTGTGTCCGCCCTCTTTCTAAGGTATAGTGTTTTGCACATTTACAAACTACCTCGCATTTCGCCTCTAGAATGATACAAGCAGGTCAGCCTGGAGTAACAGAAAAAAGCAAGGACACTCCAAGTGCACAACTGTCCTCGAACGAGAAAGCAAAAGACTGTGCATGATGTGCTATGAAACCTTGCTTTCCTTACTACTAAAAAAATGAACAGAAAAATTTAACTCCATCACAGAACAGACCGACGGCTTGATACAGAGCCACTTTTGCTGTTGCTGCTGGCTTGCTGTCACAAAACAGATGGCATATAGGAATGCTTCTGTACAAGGACACGTCTGGCTCGTGTAGCCACACATGCACACCTCATCCAGCCATACAAAAAAAATGTCAACATGGAGCATTACTCCCACTAAATTTTCAGCATCATGCAATGCATAAATAATGAAAGACTGAAAACACAATGCATACGAAGGAAGTATATGGCATTGGTACTGTCCAAAAGAAATGCTTTGCAAACAATTCAATCGCAGGCTAAGTTAGCAGTCACTAGCCATTAATAACACTACAGCCAAAAACACAGCAATGCTCACGTGAAGTGCGAAACGTCTATTACTCAAGAAAGCAATGAAAGCGAGAATGTGTTTAAGGCCCGGGCGAAACGCCGTCAACTATCAGAGCTGGCTTGTAGTTCCTTATTGTAACTTGCAGCTCTACATTGTAGCCCGAACATCGCGGAGCGAGAAAGGTTGCGCAGAACATCGATTTAAGCCCGTTCAAAATCGTTACGAAAGCTACCACGGCTAGATACTGAGGTGGTCACCGTCCAAGTGACAGTTTAGTTACAGGTCCTACACTTCGCCAGCAACGCGAAGTTGCGGTTCTGCAATTTAGTTCCTGTTCGCAACATACCTTTCGGAAACGTCGATTAATGCGATGAGTGCACGTCAGTGCTGTCTGTAGGGGCTACACATGACTGCATAACATATTCGCGAGCACAGTTGGGGCGACCTTTTCTTTCGCGCGGCGACTATTTTCTCCCCGCGTTTATCCTCCAAGATGACCTAAAAAGACAAAGGCGCCTCGCTGACGCGCGCAGAAAAGCACGCACAGCGAAAAGCAGCCCCTCCCTTATTCATCCGGGTGCGAATGACAAGACAGCCGATTAAACAGCGCCCACCGCACGCACCGCTATGGACGCGCCGCCGCCGGATGACAAGAACGTGCACGACGCGTCTTCAGGAAAAAAGCGCGTGCGCAGTTGCTTGTTGAAGCATGTGGTCGGAAAGTACGACGATGACGCTCGGCGCGTCTTCAATCACGCTCTCTCTCGAGTACCGAGTGTGTAGTATATCCCACTCACGACCCCTCCGCACCCGCCAGCGGACACAAGAATAACATAGTACACACGCTCGGGCATTATTTAGGTTACGCGGCAAAAACGTCACGCGACCGTGACCTAGCTTTTCAAGTTCGAGGCCACGCGCAAGGCGCCGTTTTTCCTTCGCCGCCAGAGCTAGAGGTCCCGTTGCGTCGCCTCCTCCTGGCTGTGTATTTTCACCACACGACGCTTAAGAAATGACGCAACGAATGCGTTGATGAAACAATCCAGCAGGGGGATATCCCCAACGCGTCCGCAGGAAGAGGTAACCACGCGCGCAGCACGGGGGAAATTTTCGGGTCGTGTTAACGACCGGTCAAATGCCGCGAAGCCCCTCCTCACACAAGATCAGAAAGGGCGAGCCCGGGAAACACGCGGACTAACTACAGAGCGGCCAGCCAACGCAAGGCGCCGAGCGCTTAACAAAAAAAATTTACTTGTCCGTCGTGTTTCTGCGAGGAGAAACAAACAAAGAAAAAAAGTATGAATCATATGCACAGCGTGGCCCGTGCAACGGGACACGCGCTTTTTTGCATTTCTTTTCCGTTTGTTCTGCTCTTGGTCCGCAGCCGCGTTTTCTCTTTCTTCTTCTCTTCGAAAAGCGAGGTTTGAGCCTCAACGCAGCAGCGAAGCGGTTTGCAATGCTTTGCTTACCTCGAGCTTTTGCGCATTTACCGATGATTGCCGATACTGGTCCCCCGCTGTCGCAGTCAGCCCTCGCAATTTACAAGGCACGCGAAAGTCCGCTCCGACACGAGCATTCCACCAGTTCGGTCCCTTTTTTAACTTTGCCACTACACGTAGAAGACGGAAGAACGAAACCGGAAGTGCGGGTCAAGCGCTCTTTGCCGTTGCCAGACTAGTTGTGACGCGTGCACGTTTTGGTCAAACGTTTGCTAAATTTGTATTACTGTTCTAAATTTACTAAAACACCTATAATTAGAAACAAATTTAAAAGTTGAGTGAAATTATCTTGAAGAAGCATTTTTAATTTTCTATGTAACAAAGTTGTAGAAAACGAAACCGAAAGTAGGTTGTCATTTTGCGTTCGCGCATTTTTGCGTATTTCACAGCAATTCGTAAAATAGTTCGTCTTTATCATTTAGCTTCTAAATAGAATGACTTCTCCGATCTATAATAGAATTGCATGCTCAAAATGGTGCTAAGTCAGCCTCATTTTGACCCATCAGACGTGCTCGAGACGTTGCGCACGAAGCATACAAATGAATCGAAGAATTTAAAAAATCCATTCTGCTATCCTCTTATGGGCTAATAGCGAAATATCTTACCTGTTATTGCAAGCAGAAAGCTAAGAGGATATTGTGCAATGTGGGCCGCTAGTCGTAGCATGAAAAGCGTATATATATGGGCGCGTGTCGTCTGCTACAAAGACGTCTGCTTGCCGATCATCTGAGCAACGAAGTGCATTTCCCCCTTTCGTGAAGTTTTATAATATTCCGAGCGCGGTCACACGGCGTCCCTCTCTCTCGCGTTCTGACCTTCCCGCGCTGTGTAGCCCATACATGTACAACACGATGCGCGATATAACAGCCATCTCAAAACCAATTTGCAGTTTATCCTCCGTTCAGTTCATGATTCAGACCGCCAATGCCAACAAATAGAATTAACCGCAGCTCGACCAGTACTGGTCAGCTGCAATGAACAATAGTCAGCGTCATACGAAAAAAAACAAAAAACTTTACAGACAAAACCTTTTGAAACAAGCTCTTTTATGCGTGGACAGTCCTTTTATAAACCCTCACGATAGACAGAGCTTCTAAGACCCACCTTTGCTCACTGCTGCTGGCTCTTGAGAAATCCTCGCGACCGCACTTGAGGTGATCGAACGTCGTCTCACGAAACAAGTATAAAGACGAAAACGCCGCACACGCCACACACCCTACTCTCGGGCCGCCAGCTGCACACACCAGACACAAAACGACGTCGTTCCGCACGCAACGCAGGCTAAACGCTGACGATCCACCAGCGCTGTGGCGTCAAACGGAATCAAGCTGCGTGATGTATTCAACCAGGCGTCGACGAGCCTGTCCCGCCCGCTGCTTTGCTCTCGACTGACAAGACACTAGGACGACAGCGACGAGACTGAAAGGACCGCGCACCCTTTTTCCGCTCCCACCACGTTTTATCGCCGACACAGTGGAAGGGAGGGGAGGGGGGAGGGAAGACGCGAAAGAAAGAAAACAACAAGCAACGCTTGGGAGGGAGGGGCGCGACACCGCCGCCCCCAAGGCCGTGGCGACGGAGGAGCAGGAAGATGCGCATCTCGCTGCTGGTACAGAATAAAAAAAGAAAGAAAAACAATAAAACAACAGAGGCGTAGCTAGTGTTCGCGCCCCAGCGCCGTCCCCTTTCTTTCCTCGTGTACAGAGCGTATAAATAAATATAGGATGAAGGCAATCAATTCCAGACGCGTCGCCGTCGTCCGAAGAGAACAAAACAAGCAGCTAGGGCCTAACCACAACCCCACCCTTCTCTTTTCCGACGCGCCAGCTGGAGAGATATGCGTCACGACGAACGTCAGAAGGCAAAGAGTAAAATATGCGGACATACTTGCCGTGCACGCGAGTATATACGTACTCTACTCCGCAGCCACTCGTTTTTGGCGGATTTTTTTCGCGAAAGAGATATTCCGGTTAGGGACAGGGCTTTCACTCTCGGACCTAAAGTATACATGTCTTCCAGGAACTATATGTGTACGAACAGCGTTACCCGCAGACGTCAGTGACAAATATAGTAAACGTTCCGATGCACATTTCGCAATATTAGGCGTCTAAATACAGCGACGCACCTTCTTGCGTCGCCTACTTATAACGCCGCATGTTCCTGCTTCGATCCGTCACGTTCAGTTTATAGTGCTTACTAGTTTATTCCTATTTTTTTCCTTCCTTATCGCACTGAGCTTGCTGTAATTTATTCGACATGCTTCCTTCTCCTGCGTGAATTTGAGTAAAAAAGAAACAGGCACATATATAGAGACGGAAAACGCACAGCATTTTAGCGTGTGTGCATAAGCGCCTTAGATGCAAATGCGGGAAATAATATTCCGAGGGACAAGAGGTGTTGGGTGAGAAGCTGAGTAACACGGTCAGAATAGGCCATTAATAAATCTCGAGTCCTGTGCCGTTTAACCAATATATGGGTCAATGTGCCAGCTCCATGATTAAAAGACCAGTTCTTGATCGTCATCAGTTATGTAATGGTTATCCTTATCTTCACGTAAGATCCAAGCTGGCTCCTGCTCGCCAAGACTGCAGATGCGCAATTATTAAATCATATACACCTACCTAATTTATCACGTATTCGCCAACAGCAGACAGTGGATCAATATGGACTCACGTTTTTTAATGCAATCGTGGAGCGCATGCACGCACTGCTCATTGCGTTCCTTTCTATCCAGTGATCTTGAACCTCTGGCAACATTTTAGGCCCCCTTTTCTGAGTCGTCATGACAAGTGTGCCTGAGCGGGGTGTGTGGCCTGATACTTCATTTACTTTTTATCCCGTGTGTCCAAACATTTCTTTTTTTTAGAACACTTTAAATTTCTTGTTTTCAAGGAAACGGCATATCTGCCACAAGAATACCGCCATCGCTAAGGGCCAGTGACCGTCGTAGTCTTTCCACTAAAATAAAACAAAATTGGTTTAATATCTTTTCAGCCGCTGCAGTCTTGAAGGGCTAGCTACGGCAGGCTGACGCGCACACTGTGCGTGTCTCTTGCCTTTTTCCGCTCAGATTTCTAAACTGGGAACACGCGACTGCAAACGTGATTATGTCTCTAGTGGCGTGCAAACCAGCCCACTGAAGCTCGCCTATGCAGTGCCGGCCTCGCCTAATCCGTGGCCTAGGTCGGGCTATCGCAAGAAGTTCTTTCCCAAGCAAATTTCCTTCGCGAGATAAGGTGCGGCCACGGTCATAAATGCGCTAGTCGGCTCAAGAAAGGACCAGCTGCTGATAAGACCCGAATGTGTCGACGGATAAGATGAGTGGGCGTTAAAGGACAACAGAGCGATTCCTAACTGGGACCGCGGTGAGATGAAGATTGCGAGTCGAAATGGGCATAGCTGAGACTTTCTCCGTAAAGCCTCAGATTTGTTCTTTCGCATCAATATAGTTTCGGAATCGAGGGCGTGAAGGGAACAAAAAATGCAGGTAAAAAAAAATGCCGAGAAAAGCTGGCTGATTAAAAATGTGTAAATAGCGTTAAGACCCCACGGAGACAACTTTAAAAGCTGCCATTGCAATATTGGCCTTAAAGAGCTAAATTAATTAAGCAAGTTCAGTTAATAGACTTACTCGCCCATGTCTGCAGGACTTGAGATCACAACAAAGACGAGATCTCCACTGTCACTGACCAGCTTTGAAAGCTGTGCTAATATCGACAAATAATTAACTCAAAGGAACTGTATATGTCATCACATGGCTGTAACGACGGACATTGTTGTAGAGGGTAAAGAGTCAGCCTATAGTGCACTGTAATTTCGTGAATTGCGTAATCATGAACTCATTTTTTTGTCTTTGTGCATACTGACTATGTAACTCGACTCATATTGTAGACCACTGTGTTATTGTAGACCCCCCCATTATTTTTATTTCCGCTAGCTGCAGCTCAACTGCTTTATGCTTCGATGGCAGATGCCGCGACCAGCAACATCGTTTTCTTCCGATTTTATTTTATTATGAATGAAACCACTAATATTAATGAGGAACGCCATAATTCAGGGCACTCGACGGCCTTCGAGATAACAATGTTTGTCGCTTTCAGCCATGTTCTACCCTTAAATCTGACAACGAACTTTCGCGATAAGGCTGCTTCTAAAAAAAAAAAAACCCCACAGAATCTGCAACAATCTATTCATGCCCGCAATCAGTTTCAGAGAAATCTGGCCTCGTCTCGCGTGGCAAGTAAAAAATATAAGACAGCGTTCCGGCGCCAATGAATCAGAGCACATGCAAAAGCAAACATAACAAACCTTCACGGCAGCATGGCCCAAACTCGGACAAGAAAATACTCGGCGAATCTTATACCAATGTTGATATATTAATCAACAACTTGTATGACAAATTTCTCTGAACTATATATCAGCCTGATTCTCCTGGACGTCACAGTTAAAAGAGCTGCGAAGTTGCTGCCGGTTGGTTCGATATTTTGGGGCAAAACAAAAACATAGATCGGATTCTTTAAGGCTACTAACGCCATTGATTTTATTCACTAATATATATGAGCTCTATCTTGGGACGTAAGAAACAAACAGGAAAAAGAAGGTAGATCTTTGCTACTAACGCCATTGATTTTATTCACTAATATATATGAGCTCTATCTTGGGACGTAAGGAACAAGCAGAAAAAAGATGGTAGATCTTTGCTGAAAATAATTACGTAAGTAGTACTACATGCCCACTTAGGCAACACCCTCCTCAGTCAGCAGGTGAAAGCGGAACAATAAAAATAATAATGTTTACTGCCAAAATAAACTAAAAATATAAGATATTGCGTGCTGCTCAAAGCGTACACGGGGGCCAACTCAAGAACGAAGCGGTGAATTCCTCTCAAAGGAGGCTGTAAGGCCGCGCTTCATGAACGCGTACATTTTTTTTTATTCCCTTAGCTTGCAGTCACTGCGGGCCTCCGGTCTACGTCGAGAGCTCTCAGTGAAGCTCCGAGCCCCCCCCCCCCCGCTAGCAGTGGCAAAGGCGCAGGAGGCACTGGCTGCTTGACAGCACCGCTGTGACGGCCGAAGACACCTGGCTTTGTTAAGCGCATCAAGAAAGCATGCGAGGCGACCACAACGAGCACGTGGTGGCGCTTGGTCTTAGGCAGCATTCCCACGGTGGTAGAATGCGAACCACCTCGCATTCCGCGATGCCCCCCCCCCCCCCCCCCACTTTTTTTTTTTTTTTGCATTCTCAATGGCACCGAAGCGTCGCGGGTCTCCGCTGTCTGACATTCCTGCGGCGAGCCAGTGGGTCAGTGGTCCCGCCAGTTAGCTGAAAAAAAACTTTTCATCCTTCGAGAGGCGACGCGCGGGTGCGGCAGGGAAGGGGAAAGCATCAAGCAATAAGGGCGAGAACTCCCCCCCGGGAGAGGGTTCCGGAATGTTTTCGGTATGTGTTTCTTTTTTTTTTAACCAAGGGAACGGAGCAGCGCAAAAACAAGCAATCACACAAGAAGGACAAGACACGACACGAGCGCTGACTGACAACTGAATTTTATTGAGCGGAGGCATGCCTTAAATAAGTCGAGCAAATAACCTCATGCTTGTTCAAGCAGACAAAGAGACGGGGTTTGTTCTTCTGCCGAAGGGAATGTATAATGAGAAAGCGCAGTCGGCAATCAATAAGAACTTTGTTCCTCTAAAAAAAAGTGCCGTTAGAGTGAAGAATAAGTTCGTTAACTTCTGTAAGAATTTAAATCTTGGCTCACTTGCCAGGGATATACTGAATAGCAGAGGAAACAGCCTAAATGCTTTCTTTACTGCTAAGACGCATAAGCCAGAAATCCCTTTTCGTACAATTGTTAGCGAGGAAGGATCGTGGCAGAAAAACGTTAGCCAGTTTTTGCAAAATCAACTAAAATTGCTCGTCTTGAATGACCCTTTCCTCACGAAAAAAGTTTCTTTTTTTTTTCTTAGCCAAGCCCCGGGCTCGAAGTTGGGTCCAACCTTCAGGGGCTGTGGCTACCTCCGTTGGTTATCGAAGCTTAGGGCGGGCCTCGAAATATGACCGCCCTAACTTCTTTGTTTGCAAAAGCTTTAAAATTGCATGTAAAATCATTGGACAGCAGTCTGGTTTAGTTGAGCTAGAGGCTCCGTGCAGTGGCACGTAATTCTACAGACTTTGATTGTAACCTTGGGTCGATGAGTAAGGTCTTTTTGAGTTTCTCTGTGTGAGATCTTTTCTTTTAAGTTACAGTTTGACTGTCTGTGTGACTCAACTTGTAACGCAGTTTGTCAATGTACATCCTGCAAATATATTTTCTCTTTGTCTCCATCATCTGGCATCAATCATCGTCTGCTCCTTCAACATCGTCGAATTCACGTTTGGAGAAGTCCTATGCCCCTCCGAAGAAACGCAAATAACCATCTTGAATTTACTGAGGCCTTCCAGCCAATTGCGTCGACCGGTGGTCTGACGTTGCAGGTAATCCGGTTAATCCATGGCTAATCCCTTGCACCTACCAGCCTCCTGCTGATGTGATGACAACTGTTGGACACCACTGGCTGGGGGGCCTCCTTTGAGGAGTCTGCCACTTCGTTCCTGAGTTATATCTGACTGTAGGCCTGGCAACACCATAAACTTGCTGGTACGTTGCCTATCAGTTTCAAATGAATGATAATAATGATGAATGCTTGTGCCTCTGTGTGGGCGCACTTTGCAAGAAAAACAAATTGGCGGTGGTTTAGCTCTGGTTAAACCTGGAGTGGCACGATACTTACAGCTGGCTGAGTAGAACTTGGTCACGTGACCGACCACGCGATCAGCCACGGCGTCGCGCCGCCGGCAGCTGCTCCGCACCCCGTGACCAACCACGTGACAGCGTGGCGGCGCCGCCACGCTGAAGGCTCGAAATGCTACCGTAATGTAGCTATCGCTAAAAACAGTGAATGAATGGGACAACCACTCTAAATACAACAAGCAAAAATATTGCAACATAAACAACGAAGAAGAGAAATATGGCATGATAAGTACATCAGGCAAATGGGAACATGGAATCGCAGATCAAAACATTAGGGTAAAGAAATCAAGACAAAGGGGTACTAGAGATTATGTATAAGAGTAGACAAATCAGAAGGGTGACGAAGAAAGCAGGACACAAATAATACTACAAGACAAAACCAGATGGGTAACAGCAGCGAACAGTTGTGAAGAAAAAGCAATGAAATTAAGAGACATGTAAAGTCCGAAACGATACAGTAATTACTGAGCCTGTGCAATGGTTGGAACCGCAACAACTTTCCGGATTTGGAAAACGAGGGTTGAAATGGAGGGAGGTTTTCAAGTACGTTCTAAATGTGTTTTTATGCCTAAAAGACGTACAACGCCAGTTGCATGATGGAGAAGTGTGGAAAGTGGGACATATTATGACGGCTTTCAGCGCAGTTCTCAGGCATATTTCAGCCAACAGATCCGGACAAGACATCACGCCCTGCGTAAGGTTAAGTAGAAGTACGACGTTGGCCTTTTCGCGTCTGTCGCGCAAGGACGAAAATGGATTAGACGTGAAGGAGCTCGATGGCTCATCAGCGTCGAGGAACAAACATTGCTTGTCGATTGAGAAAACCTTCTTTGTACTTGATCGATGATCTCGCTGATTGACCGGCATGTGCTGTTCAAAAAAAAAAAAAAGAGTAGCGTATTCCAGCACAGGACGGCAGACGGTCTTGTATAGCCACAAGGACGAACTAGGATGGCTGAAGTCGTTTGATAGTTGACAGACAACACCCAATCGACGAACAGCACGCTGTCTGAGAAAACGAATATAAGCAGCAAGTGCACGTGCTATCAGAAATCGCCCCGGGGTACATCATTTCAGATACACGAGGAATAGGTACACACTCTTGGTAAAAAGTCTTAAGGCCAAAGGCTTTTCGGTTCAGCCGCATAACAGAGCCATTAACGCACTATTAAAGACCGAATGACCTTGAAATGTTTGAAGATGTCTTCCTGCGGTAGAGAAGCTTCCTGCTTGACCTGTGTTTTGAATGATCCGCTACACGAAACATTCTATAGAACATTCATTTCGCTGCAGCTGAACGCTGTGGCCTGAAGAGTATTGACCAAAACTGTACATTAAAAACTGCGCATGGAAACACAGCGCGATAAGGTTTGCGAGTGTAGGATGACACTTTCGTTCTTGCGGTGTTCGAAAGAGGTTTGCTCCTAGCACACACGTATACCATTTGCTGAAGGCGTTTATCTGTCTGAAGAGCGGTACAGTCACTAAATTGGCCATATCTTTAAATAAAAAGTAATATTTATTTTCACATTAGCAAGTGCTACCAGATACGACATACAACGATGCAGACGCCGACGGCGCACGGCAAGAATTTACGGGCTGCTCTTAAGAAACATAAACCGCGTCGCGTCTGTTGTCCGTTGCAGAAGCCCTGTTTGCGCAACAACCCACCGATTACAGCCACGAAGTGAACGAAGCCGCTAGACACCTCTCGTAATTATCGAATTACAGGCGGTCAAGGGCGGTCGTTGGCGGCTTTGCCGCTCGTCGTTGGGCGTTCGTTCGAAGTAGGCGCTGACAACCTGCAGAGGGAGGTATCCGCTCATTACGCTGTCTCGAAGAGGACCAAAAAATTGTTTCAATTATGCACACTTCGAACACTGGCCTCCCCTTGGTGCTGTCGGCACCAAGGCATTACTTCGAATAAAGCGGAAGGTCGAATAAAGCGGGTTTGAATTTAAGAGATTTTATTGTAAAAACAAAACGAAGGGACAGCTCTGAGGCGCGCAGAAATTTGAGTGTATCTGTCAACTACGATACGGGTATAACCCAAACAGCTTTCAAAACCACGACGCAATAGTTCCTAACGCAAGCTCTTCAGACCTTCTAGAAACAAGATTGAGTATTAATGCTTCCAAAAAGCATTCGTATTTAATCCCCCGGGAGGCTTCTGGATTACCTTTTTTATTTATTTTATTTGTTTATAAATACTGGGGTCTTGAAAAACAAGACCATCGCAGGTGGATACATAAATTTGTTTAACACCAAAGGACAAAAAGAAAAAAAAAATATACAGCAGACAAGGCGGCACCAGCAGCGAAATAACTACAACACACTGTATAGTTATCACAACATAAGAACATACACTATACTCGTTTTTTCTTTAATCCACCACCATGCTACAAAGAAAAAAAAATAATAAAGTTGCGCAAGAATTGCCAAGTTACAGCGGTGAAGGATAGCACAGTACAGGCAGCTGGGGCGCCGTTGGGACATCCAAGAGGTATGCCACGCCCACTGTTCAAGGTGAGCCAGTCACAGCGTGCAGGCAAATAGCCAATGTCGACGTACTAAAGCACAGGGAGCTTTGCTCTAAACACAATATTAAAGACACTGCGCTGGTCAGCAACTACGGATTGTGGCGGAAATCCTTTTATTTAAAACAGAAAGTTGATTCCAAATTCGGCGCTCGTCGTCTGAAAAGGAATGACGGAAAAGTGCAAAATTGCAGCATACTGATCATTTTTGTATAAATATGAACAAAAACAATATATAAACATTCTCTAAGCGAAACCCTTTAGAGTGCTTGCAGAATTGGCGGGTGAAATTCGATTTGCGTTCACGAACAAGATTTTTGACGAACTAACGTATGCGTAACCGACTTAACGATTTCACGTAAACAGTAATTATGCGCGAATTTTGATAGCTCTTTAGAGGTTATAAAAAGGTATGGCTTACAAAATTTCAACATCTATTTTTCTTATATTGTCATATATTAGTATGCACGTTTAATTATTCTTTGCGTTTTCTTGTGCTGTGCTCACTATCTCTTGATTTATGTTTGCCCTGTCGAATGATTTCTGGAATACCAGAGTTTTTCAAGCTGCATAGTTTTAAGCTTTCTGTCTGGGATCCTTTTACCATTTAATTCGGGTAATTAATAAATTAGTCAGATAAATATAATTAATTCATTCATACATTCGGCGTTGAACTCCAGCTAAAGATCTTTAACCTCTGAACGCCGTTTGCGGATGCGTATTGTGGCCATTAAGGAGCTGTTGCAGTAGGCCTGATAAAAGAAATGCAAACAGATGCTTTCAGTGAATAAATTCCACAGAATACAATGAGAAAGAATAGCGACCTTAGGCGCAATATCTGCACCAAACCCTGGTCAATCCCCCACCGTGGGTACGTGCCATTGTATTTGAGGCAACAACAACAATATGCGAAGCGCACCTTGTGAATCACAAGCGCGACACCAACGGCGGGCTTAGCAAAAAAAAAAAAAAAGCAACGTAATGGAATAAGCCAGCTAGGCCTACATGCACCGCCATTGCGTCATATCATGCGTTTGATAAGCAAAGGTAAACGTATCATTCAGGAGCAGCATGTGGTGCTATCTTTCTGCAGGTGTAAATTAAAAAGGTCTCGGCATAAGTAATTGCTTAATTGTGGCGTTACATAGCCAGGAACATTTATCGGGAAGAGTAAGCATGAATCGATCTGCATCCAGCTCTCGTGGGAGGCGCTTGATCGAGTTGAAGATAGCCCATTGTACTACATACGAGGTCAGCGTTCATACTTCAGGGCATCCATGGGGTGATGGGTTTAGCGTTGCCCGGTTTCCGTAATCGGTTGGTACAAGAAGGGAGAGAGAGGGTGGATTAAGAAATGATCACGCGACGACCGCAAGGCCACGCGCAGCGGCGTGATTTGTTGGGTTGGTGGTCGATTAATAATCTCACTCTGCTTCTAATAGATTCCCTATAATATTGTTGCTCGCGTCGATTTACTAGTACGACATACAACAAAGCACAAACATACGCTATTGCATTAGATTAGTTGTTCCTAACGTCGGTCCAGTTACGCGCTAAAATAAGAATGTAAGGAAAAAAAAACCTACTTATTTTGCATTAACCCACTGTTCGCATTGCATTGTTTGCATTAACCCATGAGACCCGGTGAGGCATTGGCGCTGGGTTCGAACCCCGCACCAGGACGAGTTTTCGGTGGAAGCTGTACAGCTTTCTTTTGTATAGCCATGTGGCTGCGCCTGGGTGCATGCCAATGAGTGATTACTCCCTTATTACAAATCTGCTCCACCTTGGGGGATTCCCCTAAACATTAGACCAACACCGTTCCCGCCTCGAGTTTATCAATTCGCTCTCGCTCTACAACATGCTAGACATGCCCCGATTAGCTCAGTTGGTAGAGTGATTGCCCCGCTAAAACGATGGTCTTGGGTTCGAACCCCATACCGGGACGAAATTTTCTTCAACTACAGTACAGCTTTCCTCTGTATGGCTGCAGTAACCAGCGCACAGAGACCTAGCAAAAGAACAAGCAGTACTAGGGGGCAGAGTGCTGATGCTGGATGCTTTGTAGCCGTGTGGCGGCTCTTCGGTGGATCAGTAATTAGTCTCTTATTACAAACCGTCTCCACTTAGGGGGATTGCCCTTAACATTAATTGCACTGTTTCGATAACAGATGCGTCGACGCTACAAAGCTGAAATCGTACCTGTAATATCGCATATTATTGAGTCTAGCTAAATAAGTAAAACAACTATGGGGCCGCTTAAGTCACGTTAAAAGCGGAATGCGATAGCATTAGATCTCACCTTTGTCGCAGCTTCTTTAGCGACTTCTGTGCGTGTTTGCGCCAGTTGTCGAAAGTTTCGGTCCATCAGGTACAGTAGCAGGTGCCTACTATGCTGTGACGGCGCCGACATTTGCATATGTCACATTTTTTCCTTATTTTTTATTTCTATTTCCTGTCTAGAAACTGGTTTCTCACTACCTGCTGGGCAGCTTGCCACCTGTCGCGGTGGGCAGGTTGTGATGACGTCACAAGGTAACGTGACCTTTCTCGATCAATCAGGGTGGCCCATCAGGGCAAGTTATGATGATGTCACTGACTCACGTGACTTCTCTCGACCAATCGGCGAATTTTGTGACACCAGACATCGATGAGGTTTTGTTGTGACAACTCTAATTTTATCGCATTAAAACCCGAGCGAAAATTCCAGTAACAGAATGTATTGGCCTCATACATTCCTGTATTTGCTCTGTAGGTTACCTATCAGTCTGGTACGAGTTTGTGTCCAAGTGGGAGCAAAATGCCCAATTTGAAAAGGACAGCACTAATTACTTTTTTGATGTCAGCAATTAATGGAACCTCCGATTAACAACGTCACCAGCAAACCTACTCAGTTTTACAAGACACATAACGAATGTCTAGCCGTAATATTTATTCACATAGCTAAATCTGCTAATCGTCAACTCACCACCGGTACACATGGGTTGTACAGAGAGACTATGAAAGCGAAGGCTGCCTATTTATATACAGCACGTGTAGAAGTTTTTAGCTCGGCTTTTCCTTATGATGTCGCCGTGCCCCCAAATGGCGTTAATGTGTGCGTGCTTTAAATGGCTCGAGAACTCTGTCACATGGCTGTACAAATGCTACTTCCCAACATCAGGAAACCTAATAACCTATCGTATTTCCTTTTGATGCATTTTTCATTCTCATTATAATTCTCGCTAGGGAAGCAACTGAATTTTTTTACAGTACAGAGTCAATTTCGTTTTTCCTTTTGTTAACGACCATTCCAACTGCGACACCGTGTTTACAAAGTAACCATGTGCTTGCTTTTTCCGGCTAGCAATGCAGGATTGCTGTAGGGGTGTGGTAGTACTTTTTTCCAAATGGGATCGAATGCAAATAGCGTAGCTTTGCTACCGAATCCAATACGAATAGTTTAGCTGAACTCCGAGTCCGTAACGAATACGAATCGAATATTTTGACAAATATTCGCTACTTGTGCGAATATTCAAAGAGTAATCGTGAGGAACAGCGAAGTGCTGCTTTCGCATTTATAGCTGTATCTGTTAAAAGACGCAACACTTATCTCCATTTGGGGGTCGCAACGCAAAGTCAGTGTATCAAGTTTATAATTCAATTCGGTATTCGAAATTTCCTAATATTCGAGCACCCCTACCATCACATTTTCTGAGCGCGCTGCCACAGAATTGGCTCCACATTTGATACCTTGAGTTTAATAAATCATAGAAGAAACTTTCAATAAATCTTTGCTTACTACGTCCTTAACTTTTTATATTATTTTGCAGTGATGGAATAAAGCAAGAGTTCAAATGAAAGTGCCCACTTCCCCAGGAGTATATGTTAATTTTCGATATAGTTCCTCAGCGGCGGTGCAGTTCTATACTACCGGTGTTCGGGTCTCAGCATTTCGTCGCCATAGAAGAATGAAGGCTTAATTCGCCCAACTCAAAGCCCGGACCTCACACCACCTCATTTCTGGCTGCTTCCAAGGATGGAGGAACGTATGATTGGTATGCGCTGCGCCGGTAGTGTCACCAACAGCCGCCCGCCTTCTCCGACGATGGGGCGCAGATATTTATTTATTTATTTATTTATTGAATACTGCGGACGTGCTGTATGTTCAAGCAGGAGAGGAAAATACATACAGGGGAAAAGCAAAGCAAGTACAATAGTACCGAACAATATAGATGCCACAAAATAAACAATGCAAAAACAGAATTGAAAATGCGGTTACAGTGCAGCTACTAAGCCAGCAGTGAAGATATCAGGAATGACTGGAAGGCAACGGAGAGTTCTGCGGTAGAGCATCCCATTCAGAAACTGCTCTTGGAAAAAAAGAAAACTTGTATGTATTTGTGCGTAATAATAATAGCATTTTTTTTTTGGGGGGGGGGAGGAAATGGCGCAGTATCTGTCTCATATATCAATGGACACCTGAACCGCGCCATAAGGGAAGGGGAAAGGAGGGAGTGAAAGAAGAAAGGAAGAAAGAGGTGCCGTAGTGGAGGGCTCCGGAATAACTTCGACCACCTGGGGATCTTTAACGTGCACTGACATCGCACAGCACACGGGCGCCTTAGCGTTTTGCCTCCATAAAAACGCAGCCGCCGCGGTCGGGTTCGAACCCGGGAACTCCGGATCAGTAGCCGAGCGCTCTTAACCACTGAGCCACCGCGGCGGGTGTATTTGTGCGTGCAAAAATAGGTTCCAGGCTATGTGTATGCTTGTGGCGCGAGGCTCGTCTAGAATCACTAGCGACGTGATTTTCGGGTCGAATACCAAGTCGAGAAAAGTATAATGAATGAAGGAAATTGAGGCGGGCTTTCTTTCGTCTATCTGCAAGTGGTTCTAAGTCTGCAAGTTTCAGCATGGCGGAAGGAGAGTCTAGGCGCCTGTAACGGTTGAAAATAAAGCGAGCCGCAAGACGTTGCATTTTTTCTAGTTTTTGGGTGTCATCTGTAGTGTATAGGGGTCCCATACGTGCAGGCATACTCGAGAATTGGCCTTACAATCGATTTATATGCCTTCAGCCTTAGGGCACTAGGGCAACTGCCCATCCGAAACTTGAGAAGCCCTAACTTTTTGCGGGCGGAGGAACATATATTATCGATGTGTTTCGTCTATTTGAGCCGTGACGTTATTGTGACACCTAGATACTTATATTGTTTTACATCCCTGATGCCATTGTTATGTTGTTAGTAAAATTAAGTTGCGTAGTCTTTTTACTGATGCAGAGAGAAACTGTTTTGTCAAAATTAATGACCATTTCCCATTCGTTACACCATTTTGCTAATAATTGTAGATTTGCGTTCAAAGTAAGCTGGTCAGACAAAGATTTGATAGTATTAAATGTAATACAATCATCCGCAAACAGCTTTGCGGACACAGAGGGTTCGAGACCTTCGATGAGGTCGTTTATGTAGATATTGAAGAGTACTGGACCCAAAACTGATCCCTGAGGTATACACCTGAGGATACCTCTAAGAATCGAGAGGTGGCTCCATCGATTTCGACAAACTGCTTTCGTTTTGATAAATATGACGTGACCCAATTGATTATTTGATCCGGAATACCTATTAATTTAATTTTTGTTACTAGTTTATGACGAGGGGCTCTATCAAAGGCTTTGGAATAATCTAAAAAAATCATGTTGACCTGGCCACTGCAATCAAGCACTTTGGCAAGTTCATCTACAGTGACCACTAGCTGAGTTGTTGTAGAGAATCCTCGACGGAAGCCACGTTGCGCTTTGGTGATTATTCCTGTCTGGTCTAAAAAATTGTTGAGGTATTTGGTGAGTACGTGTTCTAGCACTTTGCAGGGGGTGGAGATCAGTGAAATAGGGCGGTATAATTACCAACTTGCAGTCGGCTGCCACTTTTAAAAACCGGAACCACGCGGGAAATTTTCCATTCATCTGGTACTATGCCCGATTCAAGAGACTTATTAAATATTATTATCAAAAACTTGGCTAGTATTTCAGCGTACATTTTAAGAAAGGCAGTGGGAATATTATCGGGGCCGGGGGACTTCTTGGGGTCTAGCCGCAGGAGTAGTTCTACTATTCCTTCTCTGCTTATAGTAACACTTCTTTCGAGACTGTTCAGACAGCAATCATTAAACGTTGTGTTAGATTTGGTAAACACGCATTGGAAGTAAGTATTAAAAGCATCGGCTATCTCCTTTTTTTCTGTAATGGCAGAGTCGTTGGCAATTATCTTGTCAAGTTTTCTAGTTCCTTTGTTTGAGAGAAACTGCCAAAATTTACTGGGATTTTCCGTCACGAAACGACCAAGCGTCTCCCCGAAGTAGCGCTGTCTAGATTCTTGTATCAGTGACGCAAGTGTAGCTTTTAGGCTGTTAATGATAGAAATGGCAGCGCTTTTTTGTCTCCGATATCGTTTCAACATGCGTTTAACGTGAATTATCTCTCTATAGTTATCCAAGGACTTCTCCTATCTATCTTCTTTTTTCTATCTGGAACAAAGTTGTGCAGGCAGAAGTGGCAGAGAGTCCTAAACCTTACCAAAACTGTATTGACATCACCACTATCGATGATTGTAGTGAATCTTCTAAATAGGAAACAATGCTAGGATGATCCGCTAAAGCAAAATTTTTTACCGTTACGATCCTGGAAGCAACCTTCAGGGATCGACGTGGAAGTGAGCAACAAAAAAATACCAAGTTATGGTCCAAGATTCCATCATGCATTCAGTAGTACAGTTTGTTACGCCATTTGGACAAAGGATTAGGTCTAACACTGAAGCTGTTGATTCAGTTACACGAATAGGGAGTAGAACCACCTGCTTGAGATTATAAGCTAACAGCATGCTGAAAGCTTCACGTACGGGTGTTCTACAGATATAAGAGGTTACGGGAAATTACGTCGTAAGCTCTTACTGGAGTCAATACAGACAGCGCATGTGCAAATAATAAAAAAACGTATACAATTGAACCCCAAACTCCTAGAGCAACTATACAGAACATGGCAGAACATGGCGGGCGTAGACATAGTTAACATAACGAAGCACGAACACTTGATCGCATTAACAACTGCGATTTCACAACATATACGATGGGGAATGAACCAATGTAAAAGTTTGCGGGAAAAGTTTAATTCAACAGTTTTTCTTGTTTGTGAATGTTTTATTGATGCCGACGATACGTTAGCTCAGTGAACGCTACATACTCAAACACGGTAGAGTATAAACCTCGGAGCTCGCGCAGCTTTGTAGCGACTATTCGCCAATAACACGTGATCGCTAGTCGGATCATTCTGAATATACGTATCCGTGTCAGAGTTAAGCTGATCCTCTTTCGTGGTGCCATACATATAAGGTGCCCGAAAGCCGTAGGCTGCTGGATTCTAGGAACTGTCGCTTCCTCCACCGATGGGGGAAAAAAGCAACAAAAAACAACAGAACAACAACAAAAAAGTCGACAATAAACGCGGACTCGTATAACACGAGCGGCGCAAGGTACACCTATAGCTCGGCCTCCGTCCCCGACGTCCGTGACGTCACGGGACTTCACACGCAAACGCTGTTTGCAAAGACAACAACGTGCCGCTGAACGTCCTCAACTCTGGTCCCCGCTGCACGCGATCCGCTTTCGTGAGCGAACGCAAGCTTGCGCAGTCAGCACAGTGTTTGTTATTCTTCTTTTCCCGTCCTCTTTTATGCCGACACATGGCGCCACCGGCACCAATTAAACATACTTTAACCACGATTTCCGGGAAGTCAGAGGCGTGCCAAGTTTCTCACAATTGGGCCGAGAAAGATCCTCTGAAGTCGCTGCACAATTAAGCTGCGCTTGGAAGACAAAAGACTGGCCGAGAGTCGGGAGCTGTTGCGTCCGCCTAGAGCGCGTGGCCTTGACAGTGTTCGGCAGGCCGGACAGACTATAAATGAGATCACGGGACCCTCTTCGGCGTTTTCTTTTTTCAAAGGACTCCATTTGTCACTGGCATGGACGCGTAGCGTGGTACGCAAAGGCTTTGAGCGTAAACAAAGATATTAGAGGGTCGTCCGTCTTCCCGAAGGTCGCTCTCGGAAACTGCGTCCGCGACGCGACAATGGTGACGCGAAGGAGTGAACAGCCTCGCGACAACGAGGCACTGAGGGACCGAGGAAGGCTCAGCCATATGCTGCGGGCTATTTTTTGAAACGAACATGCCCTAGGCTGCTGTCACGTGCACACGTGGCAAATTTGAGCGTGTCTGTGACGCGTTTAGAAGCCCAGGCGTAAGAAAAAAAAAACTGATAGTACTGCTTTTGCGGTCGAGGGCGAAGGAAATACTGTGGGTGACGTCCACCCACATTCTTGTACCCCGCAGGGAGCCTCCGGTTCCTTGGTCACTGACCGGCCGGAGGAATCGTGGCAGAGTTGATGCACTCTAAGCACGAAATGAGTAAAAATGGAGTAAGCTAGTGCACTCCCTTCTACAGGGTACTGCAGGGTATGCTCCCCAAGCCCTGGGGCAGATTTCTATCACTTAAAATGCGGAATACTTACACTTGGCGACGGAAACAAACTCCCTCTTCAAAAACATGCCTAGTTCATAGCAGCTACGAAGATTTCAACCGAGGTTTCAACCTCCCCTATTCGCTAACCTCCATGCAGAGTTTAAAAACGCCATCCCATTGTTAACCGCATCAAGCTACTATGCTTTGAAGAGGGAGTGCACCTCTATTGCTAAGAAAAGTACTCCGTACATTTAGTTATCGAAATCTGCTCCGGAACTGCACTGGAAGCGTCCGCAAACAATTCAACGCCAAGAGTACACATTAAACACGTATACGCCTTTATTGGAATAGAGAGTTGTTCTCTAGCGTTATAAAAGAGAGGACAGCTTACTCCTTTCTGTTAAGAGTGTTGTGTTTAAAAAGAAGGCTCCTGGAACTCCCCTTTCAAAAAGCGCCAACATAATGCAAGCCTTACAAATGGTAAAGGAATAAAAAATCATTTTCGTTCTCGTAGGACCTTTATTAATCATTTTTCGCAAAGCACTTAATACTTTCACTGCGACAACAATTTTCGGAGCGCCAGACCATGTGCGTCACCCTAATGTTTTCTGACCCGCCGCGGTGGCTCAGTAGTAACGGCGTTCGGCTGCTGAACTGAAAGACGCCGGTTAGATCCCGGCCACGGCGGCGGAATTTCGATGAAGGCGAAATTCTAGAGGCCTGTGTCAGCGCACTTTAAAGAACCTCAGGTGGTCGAAATTTCCGGAGCCCTTCAATACGGCGTCCCTCATAGCCTGAGTCGCTTTGGTACGTTAAACCCCAATAAACCAAAACTATTTTTTTCTTACGTGCGGCGTGACCCACCAGTGAGCAACTGACGACGCCAGATTCCTTAAACCGCCAACAAGGCTTAATATCGACCTAGCATGTGTGTTTTTCGCGGGCTCTGTGAAAAACTTTAGCTATCCCATGGCTTCATCGTTTGGCCCAGTATTCGTGCACCCGCACAGCACAAATAAATGACGGGTGACCCATGACGCAGTCAACATGTTAAATCTTGCGGCTTACGAGTAGGCTACTGTATGATCACGCTTGTGTATCAGCAGACAGATGAAAAAAGACACAGAGCCCTGATGCCCTTGAGCCCTCGAGGATTGCGGACCTCGGTGGGAAAATAATCGCTTCGCGCGGGGTTACAACCATGTAAGGGATGTTATCTGCTCCGCGCTGTCTAATACAAGGCGACCGACAATCCCTATCACACTGGTGTTGATAGCGTGCGCATTCCCTAGCACGTGGCAGAAAAAGCTGCACTTGCAGCGAAGCCAAGGATAATCTTTTACGACGCCTTTTTTTACACTCCTAGCAATCGTCTTCTGTTATCATCTTTCGCCACTAAAACTCTGCTGACCTCTTTTAGATAAAGGGTGGAATGGGAGAGGGGGGTTAATAAATTTCTACTTCAGCATTCATTTGATAGTGCCGATACATGCTTACAACCTTTGTCCGTAAAGTTCCGAGACTGAGTCCATTAAAAATGCGTCATTGAAATCATTTGTGCAGCACTCCTTCGAAATAGTCCCTTGCAGTCTATACACAGCTTCCAACGCTTCTTGAGGTCTTGGAAACAGTTGGAAAACGCTTCTTTTGGCAGAGCTGTCAGCTCCTTTGTCGTGTGGTCTTGAATGGCCTCCACGCTCCCCATCCAGCGACTTTTTAGGGCTCTCTTCACACGAGGAAACAGGAAAAAATTGCATGGGGAGAGGTCAGGCGAGTATTGCGGATGGGGAAGTACAGTAATGCTGTGCTTGGCGAGACATTTTGTCAAGCTGAGAGCAGTGTGCTGCCTTGCGTTATCGTGGAAAAGGCTCCATTGTCCAGATGCTCATAAGTCAGGGCGATGGCGTCGCAGTGCATCATGCATGTGTTGGAGCACGCAGATATAAAACTCCCGATTCACTGTCTGCTCTTGTGGGACGCACTCGTGGTGTATGACACCGCTGGCATCGAAAAAAGCTATCAGCGTCGTCTTTGTTTTAGTCTTCTGTCGCCGCACCTTTCCCGACGCCAGAGAGCTTGTGGACCGCCATTCGGCGCTCTGCCTCTTTGTTTGAGGATCGTATTGAGAACACCATGTTCCGTCTTCAGCAATGATGCTCTCGACGAATGCAGCATCCTTCTCTGCCTCGGAGGGCAAATCAGAGCTCATTGACGCCCGCGTGTCCTTCTGGTTCTGTGTGAGGGAGTGCGGCACAAGTCTGGCATTCAGCTTTCGTTTCCCCAAGTTCTCACGCAAAATTTGGTGGCATGTTGTCTTACTAATGTCGAGAGCATCTGATAGAATGTGGACTGTAATGGTGCGATCTTACAGTACGATTTCCCCGATCCGAGCCACGTTGTTTTCATTTCGTGAGGTTGAAGGGTGCCCCTGCCTTGTATCGTCTTCCCCCGACGTTCTCCGCGAAACGGACCTTTTGTGCCACTCAAAAACTCGCGCCCGCGATAACGTCTCGTTGCTGTAAGCGTCACGAAGGAGCTCATACGTCTGTGTGGCTGTCTTGCAAAGCTTCACACAGAATTTTATGTTTACACGCTGTTCGTGGTGGACGTCCATCTCTCCACATTCACTCACAGTAGAATGCGCAGACGACTAGTGACAACGTATTTTTCTACATGTAGTGCCATCTAGCGGCTGCCATAGCAATGAACATGAATAGCTCAGGTTAGTCCGAAAAGATGACGCTACACATAAGCACCAACATTGTTTTGGGGAATCATTTCTAGAGAAGAAAATAAATCACTCTCGAAACTTTACGGACAAAGGTTGTATTTCAGGGTTGCTGCCTACAAAAATCGATTTTTGACTCGAGCGCGAACCCGCCGCGGTGGCTCAGTGGTTAGGGCGCTCGGCTACTGATCCGGAGTTCCTGGGTTCGAACTTGACCGCGGCGGCTGCGTTTTTGTGGAGGCAAAACGCTAAGGCGGCCGTGTGCTGTGCGATGTCAGTGCACGTTAAAGATCCCCAGGTGGTCGAAATTATTCTGAAGCCCTCCACTACGGCACCTCTTTATCCCCCGTGGCTCAGTGGTTAGGGCGCTCGGCTACTGATCCGGAGTTCCCGGGTTCGAACTTGACCGCGGCGGCTGCGTTTTTGTGGAGGCAAAACGCTAAGGCGGCCGTGTGCTGTGCGATGTCAGTGCACGTTAAAGATCCCCAGGTGGTCGAAATTATTCTGAAGCCCTCCACTACGGCACCTCTTTATCCCTCGGTGGCTCAGTGGTCAGGGCGCTCGGCTACTGATCCGGAGTTCCCGGGTTCGAACTTGACCGCGGCGGCTGCGTTTTTGTGGAGGCAAAACGCTAAGGCGGCCGTGTGCTGTGCGATGTCAGTGCACGTTAAAGATCCCCAGGTGGTCGAAATTATTCTGAAGCCCTCCACTACGGACTCCCTCCTTTATCCCTTCTCTTACGGCGCGGTTCAGGAGTCCAACGATATATGAGACAGAGATTCTGAGTTCAGTTAGGTTTTTGCAGGCATGTTCCGCACCGAATACTAAGTAGTCTGACATCTATATGTTTGGCTTTAAAACGTGAAGGCAGGTGCATAATCACTGTTTGATTAGGCAGTCAAAACTACTCTAGAGACCTCCACTGCGGTACATCGTTCTTCGTTTTTACACCCCCTCTTTCGTTCCTTGCGTCACGCCGCAGTTGAGGTGTCCACCAAGAAATGATGCAGTTAATTGATGCGTCCCTTCTTTATTGTAATTAAGTAAAGTTTTATATATGTTTGCATGGTCCTGCTTGTATGTCGCCATCTGCTAGGTACTGCTCAAGCCTTCTGTTGCTTTGGCGGGCCTGAATTTGCAATTGTTCTCCGAACGAACAAAAAAAAATATTCGAAACCAATTTTCATTATAATTTCAAATATTTCATAGCGAAAGCAGAAAACCCATGCGTTCAACCGATATTGCTGGAATACTACCACAAAAACGTAGCGTTTGAGTCCATGAGACACAAGAACTTTCCCTTGTCTGTCAATCAACAAACGCTGATCAAACCAGAGCAGAGCTTGACGATCGCTGCGTTTGTGTCTTCGTGGCTAAAGCAAGAGATATGGAGGGGTGCCTCGTTTCCCTCCAGGCACTCCTAGGCAAAATAAGGTTAAGGCCTTATCTTAAGCCCCCCAATCTTTTAAAGTGCTAAATTTACCCTTCCGGAGTGGAAGACGATACTAATTTGCCCAGATATCCCATGTGCACAAGGCCGCTCTTTTCTGAAGCCCTTCTACCCCAAGATGTTGCACGTAAACTGTATTGGCCACCCTGCCCACCACACATGCGAGGCGATCATGAAATATTTCACCCATGCGATTGAACGGCTGCAGCCAAACCTGCATTCCTAAAAGCGTTCTCGCGTTCGCTCGTTCAAGGAACCAGATCCTCGAGGTACCTGCATGCCTCTAATGTATTAGGTAGCCAGGCAGTGCGCACAAATATATATGCTTTAACGAAGTTTCCGCCAGGCCAGATAAACCTCCCTCAATGGTGGTGCTGTGCGTCTATTTTTTCAACTTGAACGAAAAAATTGCATAAAACAGAGGAAACACCCTTTTTCCGCCGCGGTGGCTCAGTAGTTACGGCGCTCGGCTGCTGACCCGAAAGGCGCGGGTTCGATCTCGGCCGCGGTGGTCGAATTTCGATGGAGGCGAAATTCTAGAGGCCCGTGTACTGTGCGATATGTCAGTGCACATTAAAGAACCCCAGGTGGTCCAGATTGTCGGAGCCCTTCACCACGGCGTCCCTCATAGCCTGAGTCGTTTTGGGACGTTAAACCACAATAAACCAAACAACCAACACCCTTTTTGTTGCGGGTACCTCAGACGGGTTGAAATTTTGGACTAACTATTTTGGGAGCGTCACGTTTAGCATCAAAGTCCCGTGCACTACTCGGAGGGGACGTGCGGCGGAACACACGGAGGAAAGCCTCGAGTGGTCGCCGTCGTTAGGGGCTCCATCCATCATGCAGTGCTGCGCAGAGAGTTAGAAACACAGGGAAAGTGCACGACGAATATACGGCACGTGAACCGTACGCGTCCGCCACAAGTCACGGTAAAAAGAAAAAGGAAGGAATCACTCGGCATGACGAACGCGGAGCACCGTAACGTCACGTGTTCATGCCCGGTTGTTATGGCTTCCAGCGCACGGGGTGTTTTTATTCATCGGTTGCAGCGGCCCAGGGCCGCACGTGGCGGTTGCGGACGTACGCGAGCAAATGTTCTATAGAGCGTATATTCGGTCATTCCAGCTCCTATATATAGATGGCGCGGCGGCTGTTCGACATGGCGTGGATGAGTACAAGTATCTTGGGGTGTGGATAAATAACGGTGCTGAGTATCTGACAGAGCATGAAAAATATGTAATGAATAAAGCTAGTAGGAATGCAGCTGTCACCAAAAATAGGGCACTGTGGAATTACAACAGCTATCAAGTGGTAAGAGGGATCTGGAAAGGGGTGATGGTTCCTAGCCTGACTTTCGGTAATGCGGTCCTGTGGATGAGACCAGATGTGCAAGAAAGGTTAGAAATTAAACAACGCGGCGTAGGGAGGCTAGCTTTGGGAGCACATGACAATACACCAAATCAGGGTGTACAGGGTGATATGGGATGGGCGTCGTTCGAGAGCAGAGAAGCTAGCAGTAAGATAGCATTTGAGGAGCGATTGAGAAAAATGGGGGAAAAGCAGTGGGCTAGGAAAGTTATCAGATATCTGTATATAAGGAATGTTGACCCGAAATGGAGAAAGCGAACTAAAAAATTGACAAGCAAATATCTGGACAGCAGTGGGGGGGGGGGGGGGGGGGGGAATAAGCAATTATCGGTTAAGAAAAAGGTTAAAGAAACAGAGAGAGCCCTGTGGAAAACAGGGATGCTGACGAAATCAGCGCTGGGAACACACAGGATTCTTAAGCAGGAAATTGCCAAAGAAAATATCTATGATAATTGTAGGGGAAGCTCTTTGTTGTTTGAGGCCAGGACGGGCGTTTTGCGGACTAAGACATATAGAGTCAGGTACCTGAGATAGACACGTTGTGCGTTGCGTGCAGAGAGGAGGAAACGGCTGAACACGTATTTTTTCTGTAAAGGGTTTCACCCTGGAGTGGAAAGCAGCGGGGCTGATTTATCCAAGTCATTGGGGTTTAAGGACAGTGAAGGGAAAGTAGATTTTAAACGGGTAGAAATAACCAAGCGAAGGTTATCTTATTGGTGGCTAAAATCAAGAGAAGAGTAAAATTTCCTGTCATGGCTAGGTGGCTTGAGCCACCGCCCGATTTAAAGGGTTCAGCCGTATTCATCTATCCATCCATGGCGGACGAGGCGGTGATGGCGCCGATGCCATAGCAAGGCGGCTTCTTGACGTTGTGGCAACTTTTGATGTGATTTTTAGTGTTTAGTTAAGCAGCAGTAAATTCTTGGTTATTAATAAAATCCTCTGCTTAAGTCTGGCTGCATTACAGGCTCGAAATAAATTTTTATCGATATGAGAATGTAATTGCCAGTTAAGTGCCTCAAAAACTCCGTTGAAACTTGCGAACTCAGCTTAGTGAAGTGCGAGAAACACTTTGAACTGTGATTTTTTGCACGTTCACTTTCTTGTTCTTTCGGCACTTGCCTGAAAGTGGAAAGGAACTACTTTAATAACCCAAACAGTGTGACGCTATATTTGGTGCCTACACGAGTGCGGCCCTTACTCGCATAAATACGGTATGTGTTATGATTGCGCGATGATCTTATAAAGACACAATTGAAAAGAAAATCAGCATTTGGTAACACTGGCCACGGTCTGCGGCCTAATATAACTGCACTTACCAATTGCGGCAGAGATCAGAATTAACCTTTTAATGTTGGGCTGCATCAAACAAGCCAAAAAGATAGAAATCCTTGAGCCTACAATTCCGACTCGTGATTGGCTGCTTGTTTGGGTAAACTGAAATGTTTTACCAGTGATCTACATTTTCTCACGAAGAAATTCTGTTCGGTGCTCTGTAATGTGGGTGGAGCTTTACTGCAGACTTAATTGTGTCCTACTACAGTCCATCTGCAGCGTACGTAGGTCACATATATGCGGCAATAGAAAAGGCAATGTAGCTGTTGTTTGAAACGGCAGCCAAGGGGCCATTCGAGTAATACAGTTGAAATTAGCGCTAAAAATGTGTTTTCGACTAGCGGGGGAAAACGCTGTGATCGAGTAAGCAGAGGACAGATTCCAAGAAGCGTTTGCGGTCATTCATTGCGCATCATATTCGAGAAATGAAGGTATAATTGTGAAGTTCTTGCCATTCATATCGCTATTTAACAATCACGTTGTGGCCAGAAAGCTGTGTTTAATCTAGACCAGAATGGACTGAAGCTTGATGAAAAATCTTTTTTTTTGTGCATAGTTACGTCCGCCTTAAAACATAACCAATATACTTCATATCAGCTCAGTGCATAAGCACTGCACTGTTTTCATGCAGCTGCAATACGCTGCGTTGGTCGCATGAACAAAGCACCGAATAGGAATGCATTACGACAAGGTGTCGTGGCGCCAAAAGAGTATGCCGCTGAGACGGGTCATTGGGCTGGAACGCATTACCATCCTGCAGATCACTTAATCACTGCTTTTTGACCTCTTTACGTGTCGGCAGAAACAACATGTTTGCTGCTTGGAATGTTTGCACATCGTAGAATAACAGAATATGATCATTTTTGACGCGTATCTTGCGCTGCAAACCACTGCGATTGCACGCGCCGCACAGAGCGATCACCCTCACCGCTTCAGGAAGAGGCCGCGTGGCGCCGCCACAGTCGCTGGAACAACCGTACATGATATATATATATATATATACACACACACACTCACTCACACACACACACACACACACACACACACACACACACACACACACACATATATATATATATATATATATATATATATATATATATATATATATATATATATATATATATATATATATATATATATATATATATATATATATATAATATGTTCGCAAGTTTCCGGCGGTGCGGCAGTAGTGGTTAAATTGAAAAATGAGAAAAAATTAAGCGGCTCTTTTCCCCGGCTAAGCCTAAGTAACCAAAGAGAAAACTTGAAAGTTAAGCCTGGTAAAGCTTGGCCTGACTTGGTTGCTGCTTGGTGGTAATAACACGTTTAGCCAAGGTTTACCAGGCTGAACTTAAAAGCTTCCGCTTTGGCTACTCTTTTCATCTCTGTGCGGCAGCCTCTCGGCGAGCTATGTCCACTGGTTGATCGGTTTCGGCCAGTTGTCTTCACAACCTCCGAGACGCAGACAGTCCATGAGGCGTCTCGCCTGGATCATCGATGACGACTGCTGCTGTTAAATTGTCGAGAGGTGTTGCAGTCCGTTGGCACCAGCGGAGTGGCAGCGGAGGCTATCTAGACAGAGCGAGTGCACGGCTTCGGCGCAGCTGCGGTTGAGTGACTTCATAGTTGTCACGTGACTGGGCAGAGGCACCGGCTGAGTGGCAGCGGAGGCTATCTAGACAGAGCGAGCGCACGGCTTCAACGCAGCTGCGGTTGAGTGACGTCATGGTTATCACGTGACTGGCAGAGGCGAGCGCTCAGTTTCGGCGGCGGCTCAGTGACGTCATAACTTCACGTGGTTTCTCCTCTGTTTAAGATCAAATTCGCGCACACAGCGAAGAAGCTACGGAGTAGTAAAAGCTTTCACATTTAGAAAGGTGTGTGTGTGTGCGTGGTGTGTGGGTGTGGAGTGGGGGGGCTCGCAGAAACTACCTTATTCTTGTGTGGGACGCCTGAATGGTGGCCGGCGGAAAAAAAACAGAAGTAGAGCAGAGAGTGACTGACAGGAGGAAAGAAAGAAAGACAAACATGACAGAGATCTAGAGGACAAAAGTATGGGCTATACATAGTATCGATTGCACCAGTGTTTTCGTTTCAGCTAGAAAACAAATAATACTCAGGGTATCACAGGATCCTCATTTCTCTCAACATATTTCTCAAAGTAATCGAGTTGGTGTCAGCAACCTGAGATGCAGAAGGGATAGAGAAAAATTTCCCAATTATCCGAAGTTAGAATTATCAATGACCCCTCAAAAAACTGCCAGAAACTTCTCACCATACATCAAAGTACATTCATTTGGTGGAAAGTTCGGCGACGGTCGCATGCTTTTGAGATGAACTCAAAGCACCGCAATGTCGATTTTGAGCAGTGCCGTCAAATGGATGGTTTACCGTATGCACACTGTTGGGAATGTCGAAGCAGAACTGCTACAAAAACGGTGAAGGCATCCGCCGCGGTGGCTCAGTGGTTAGAGCCCGGCGCCGGCAGCCGCGCTTCGATGGAGGCGAAACGCAAAAAGGCACTTCTGTGCTATGCGATGTCAGTGAACAATAAAGATCCCCAGGTGGTGGGTATTGAAATCCTCAGCTACAGCACTTTTTTCTTTCTCTTTTTTTCACTCTCCCCTTCCTTTACAGCTTGGTTGAGATGCCCGCCCATGCGCCATTTCCTTTCCTCAAAACAATTTTTTTCGTGGCCTTCTTTACTGTGCGTGCGACTGTAGTGGAGCCCTCTCACAAGCAGTGTTTTGTCATGTCACAGGGCTCAACCCCACAAATTGCGAACAGTGCGTGACGAATGTGCGATGTCTGCACACTGGAAGAGCAAAAGGACTACGAGGACCAAAGCGAGGCACATTTCATAAAATTATTCATGCCTCATTTAACGTTATTCCAGATCAAAGGCAAGTGTCCAAAAAAACAAAGCTTTACGATAAGGCTGACGATATACCAATAAATAATGAGTTAAATTCTCTCTTCCCCACTTTTGAACTAAACTACAGTCAGCACGCAGCCGATGAAAACTGGTCAATCTTCAAACACAAAATTATAATGAACAGATATATTCCAAAGTGCACAATCAACACTGATTGCCAAAATCCTTGGTTCAACACAACACTGAAAAGAATAAACAATTTAAAAGTAGTGGCTCTGCCATGCTGCAAAACCTAGACAAGCTCATTTTCATGGGAAAAATATTGCAGCACTGAAGATGCTTATTTGGCAGCTGTGAAAAGTGAAAAACTTTTCTTTTTTCACAATGACCTATCCAAAATAACAAGTAACCTGACAAAAATTTTGGAAAGTGATAAATCCCCAGCAATCGCACGACATCATCTTTAGTAATGATAACGGAGACTTTGTGACCGATGCTCACGGTTCCGATATATTTAAAACAGCATTTTCATCAATATTCACGAAAGAATGTGAAGAACCATTTCTTTCACTGTGTTCCATCTCCGAACAGGCAATGTTAGCTATAATTTTTTCTTGCAAATGGCATTCCATGCGCAATCGACAAATTAATTTCACTGTCAGCCGGAATCAACTGGAAGATGGGGAAGGTCGTTTCTGCATTCAAATCAGGTAACATAGACTCGCCACTCAACTACTGCCTCATTTCGCTGACTAGCATCCGTTGTTAACGCATGGAACATATCATCTACTCCCAGGTAATGCAGCATCTAGAGTCTAGAAATTTTTTCACTCCATCCCAACATGGATTTCGAAAAGGCCTATTATGCCGGATGCAGCTTGCTAACTTCCTTCATAATCTTCATTCCAAACTTGATGCTAACTTACAAACTGATGCCATCTTTCTAGACTTTGCAAAGGCATTCGATAGGGTACCTCATAAATGTCTACTCTTCAAACTTTCCCGACTTAACTTGCATTCAGAAATTATAACACGGATAAAAGAATTCCGAACACATCGTTCACAGTCCGTGGTTGTTAACAACTACTCCTCTGTTTACCGGTAACATAGGGCGTTCCGCAAGAAACTGGTTTGGTTCGGTTTATGGGGGTTTAACATCCCAAAGCGACTCAGGCTATGAGAGACACCGTAGTGAAGGGCTCTGGAAATTTCGACCACCTGGGGTTCTTTAACGTGCACTGACATAGCATAGTACACGGGCTGAAATAATGAATACAACGAAATAATGGGTACAACAAAATAATGAATACAACGAAGGAATGATGACCGAACCCGTGTCTTTCGGGCCGGCAGCCGAGCACCATAACCACTCAGGCACCGCGGCAGCCCCGTTCCGCAAGGAACTATCTTTAGTCCCCTCCTATTTCTGATTTGTATTATTGATTTGACACGAAATTTATCATGTCATGCCCATCTGTTCGCCGACGGTTGCATTATTCATGCCCCGGTTACTAACAACGCTGATCAGGAATTCCTCCAGGACAACCTTAACCGCATTCAAGCATGGTGCAATCGCTGGTTGATGACAAAACCCACTAAATGCAAGCCCATGTCTTTTCGTCGCCGTCGCAATCCGTATTCATTTGCGTATGTGATTTCTGGTTTTCCTGCTGAACTTGTCCCATCCTATACTTATCTAGGCATCACAATCAGCAATGATCATGGCGAGAGCATGTAGCAAACCTAATCTAGCAAACCAAAAAAGCTAGGCTTTCTTAAATGTCATCTTTGTGGCGCCCCTCAAAATGTAAATGCAAAGCTACTCATAAAACATTGATCATGTCAAAACCTGAGTAAGCATCTGCCATTTGGAATCCACAATAAGCATACCTCATTGATTCAGTAGAAGCCGTGCAAAACAGCCACCCGTTTCATTCATTACTCATATGCATCCAATATGAGTGCATCATCTCTCGAGCTACAATCCCAATTATCCGGTCTTTCCTCCATTGCCGCATTTCTAGCCTGTGTCTGGTTCACAAATTTTATTATTCCCAAATCAGACAGCAACCACACATCTGCGCACCGCCATCACGCATGTCTCACCGCATCGGTCACCCGTTAAAAGTTTCACACCAATGTGCCCATACTACTTTTTCCAAGTAATTTTTCCTCAAAACAGCAAGCGGCTGGAACAACCTTCCCCATGAAATCGCAGCCATCAACTTGCCATCAACTTGCCATCAACATTCCTAGATAGTCACTTTGCACCTGTCGTCATGAAAAAAAGAAATGTTATATTTTCTTACATTAACCATACCCCTTATCTAATACCTCTGAGAAAGGTGGTCCTTAAGGAAATAAAAATGATATGAAAAGAAGCTTATCTAATACCTCTGAGAAAGGTGGTCCTTAAGGAAATAAAAATGATATGAAATGAAGTGTCACATTTTTTATGTTTTTCCACTCCATGACTGGTGAATCTTCAGTCTGCCTTAGCAGTTGCCTTTCATACCAGTCTGGTGAGAACTTTAACTGCATTTTGCTTCACTTTATTACAGCTCTTTTTGTTCTCAAGTCACCCAACAAGAGCTAAGCAGCCAAATCAGGCTGTCTGCAGTAAAGTAAAACCTCCACTCTTGTGTGTCCTCTGTTTTCCTTGTACTACTAAACATCATTCCTGGAACAGCAAGTGACTCTAACCAGTAGCCACGATGGGAGTGAAACCATTTAATTAAGACGTGAATAACCTCTCTACTGCCTCTGGGAGCGTGCTGACTCAGAAACAGTGATGTGACGATAGAGTGACTATGTACAATTACGGGCATTGTTACAAATCCCCGGTCACTGCTCATGTCGTTGTTGTCTTGCGTTTTTTAGCACTCGGCTTCTCGAAGAGTTGCTTCATTCCACCGGCCTGGTTGGCATGGAACTTGAGGTTTTGTGCTGTCTCAGACATCCATGGGGAGTCGAACAATGTGGTGTCCTGGTCCACCAAATGGGTGTACTTGGTCCGGCCTGATCGGCCAAAGTTTTTCACCTGGATTTCAAAGAGGGTGGGGGTTGAGTACGAAAAATTGAAATGCATCCAGTAATAACACTGCAAGCATTCAGGAATAGAACAGTGCAGGGAGCAGTTTTGAAGGAAGCACGCTTATCTGGATGATGTTCCTAAACTGAGGTCCGTTGCTGCCAAAGTCAAGATTAATATTTGCACTCACCTGCATAATGCTGCCAAAGTCAAGATTAATATTTGCACTCACCTGCATAACCTTAGGCAGAATAGTTTTGTCAAAGTGATCCTCCAGGGTTGGTGCCGAAAAGTCGCGCTTGTAGACATTGTCGTCCTCATTCTGCAATAATAATGGGAAATAGGAAGTGCATGTTTAACTTGTTGCTTGATGAACTGCAAAACATGGAAAACAGGAAATGGGAAAAAACAAAAGAAAAGTGCTGATTGACTCACCAGGAAGAAAGCACCTCTGTGGTAATACTTCTGGAGGAATTTGTATTTGCCCTTGGACGCCTTGTTGGTGACCTGGCGCGGGTTGGCTCTAAGCTCGGCGCGCCGTTCTTCTTCTGTCATGTTGTGCATACGCTCCACTTCCATGCGTTCCTTCTCGTATCTGTAGTGGAAAGAATGGTATATGTTCGCTGCGAAACGCTTCAGACGCCAGGAGGTCATTTTCCCTGAGATCACAATTCACCTAACGACACCTAACAGCTCCAGGTGCATCACACCTGGCAAACTTTCCACAAATCCTTACGAAGACACTAGTATCACTGCAATTATCGAAAAAAAGAAAAAAAAAAGCTCATGTAAACATTGTCAAGACTCGACTGGATAGCTTGGCATGATAAGCAAAAAAGATTTAATTTCACTATGAGTAATACCAGGACACGCTCACTCTACAAGTAGTTCAGCCCCCAGAGCTGCCTCCCCCTGGTTACATCATTTACTCTACAATTCAAACCTTCTGTAGGATATCACCGGCCAAAATAATGAAGAGGGATTGGGTTTTTCTCAGAAGTTTGCCTCAAGACTGGATTAAATTTGGGTGAATGCATTTTTGTGTCCCAAAGCAATACTGTCGGTGATGGTGAGAGGGGACCGCGAAAACCTTAGGATCTAAAATGCGCACCAAGATCTCGGTGCATGGGCATTTTTGCACTTTACATCCATCAAAACATGGCTGCCATGGGCAGGGCTTGCCAAACAGCTCCCTGGCTAAAACAGTATGTAAAAGCTTGCTTCAATTTTTGTTATATTAACTTCTTCAAAAGCCTGCAAAGTGCCAACCAAGACCCGTCACATGCCCTAAAGGTGACTCACTGTTCCTTTTCCTCCTTGTCACGCTTGATGCGCTTCAGCTCTCGCAGCTTCCAGGCCTCGTAGGCTGCCTCATCGTTCTCGTCGTCTGTGTTGACCCAGTCCTCTGAGTCATCCACACGCTTCTCCTCCATCAGCTCCTTCTTGGTCTCATCCTCCACAATCTGGAAAGTTGAGCACACAAGAAGGCAAGGAGTAGCCTAGATCAGAGGAGTTCCCAAAATGGGTTAACGAGAACAGGGAACTGGGCGAGTTGGAATGGATTCATCTTTAAGCAGCGTGAAACACAGGACGTAGAGGACGAGACGACACGAGCATCTCGTGTTTCTTCCTCTACGTCCTGTGCATCGCACTGCTTAAAGATGAATCCAAAATGGGTTTCCTGCAGTGCGTACTGGTGTTCCCCAAGCACCTACATCCATTCATGCCTCAACCCCCATTTTTCCTTCATGCACTTTGTTTCGGGACTAGTCACACTGTAACTATTCACTGTAGACTGCATCCCTGAACAGCCAGTGATTATGCATTGAATTTGTGCACTTCTTGAAGTGCCATGTGTCTGCATGCTCCTTTCTTCATGCATGTCGGGCAGGAAGGAACAGAAGCTGAAATATACGGGGTGCCTCAGCACCTGTACAAGTCTGCCATGGGTTGCACAAGGCTAAAAGGATTAAGAACTGCTGGCCTAGATGATAAGCCCATGTAACAAGAACGCAATGCTGCAAATGCATATAAAGTTGAGCCCACTTATAACGAACCTAAAGGTCATGTGGATTTTGTTCATTGGATCCAAAGTGCGTAGTAAGCGAACTTCCCTTATTACAACCAAAAATACAAAGCTAGAAAAACTGGCATTTAAGACAGATGTATCACAGTGCTTTCTAAGCTCTTCAGCTCAGTCATGTGCTCCTTGCTTAGGATCTTGCAGCCTACGAGCTGCTTAGGGATGCGATTTAAGTAGTACTAGTGGTTGAAGCATTGATGGCAACTGATGGTAGGTTGACGTCCTCGTGGAAGCATCACCACAGACGGCGGTGCCCTGTGCGAAGACTCAACATGTCACCACCGGCACACACACACCTGTATCCCCTCTCAGTGCATACATGCAGTCTTCTGTCTGTACACAATCTGCATGCGGAAGCAGTGCAGAAGGTAGAGAGCCGATGGTGTAAGCAAAGCACGACATGTGATCAGTTTGGCCAGCAAGGCATAACGCGTGACCGTATTAAAACTTCTGAAAGCGCTGTCGCTTGTTGCTCTTCGACCATGGCAAGTATTTTCGACTTAATGCTGTCCCCGCCTTGCACCCACCATGCTCCACTTCCACTTTACACACTTTTGCTGAGCCAGCACACAAGCACACGCTGACTGACCTTGAAGCCTTGTGCTGCGCCACTGGCCCGCTGTTAACTGCAATTTCATTGCCGCCTTTCTTACTGATTTTTTTTGGACGCCACGCTCTGATTCAGGTTGGGTCACGGGGGCTGAGAGGCGCTCATTGCTATCCACACAGAGGCATGGGTTTTTCTAAAGTTGGGAAGAGATTACACTCGCTATAACATGCGACCACGGTTGTTTGCTGCAGCTAAGATGCAGTGCCATTGCTCTCTTACATATTTTGACGGTAGCGCCGCCCTCATTCATAATAAGTGACGTTCGATGTAACTGTGGGTGTTATAAGTGGGTTCGACTGTATATGAATTTATGAATTTCAGTTGATAGATGGTATGGTATGATAGGGAATTTAACGTACTGAAGTTGCACATGAGCAATCTGGGGCGCCGTAGTAGAGTGTTCCAAATTAATTTTAACCACCAGCTAAGGTGTAGGAACAGCGCTAAGAACAGGACAGAAGTCAAACATGGAAGCACAGGGGTTTTATTCTTTCACTATCGTTTCCACGAGTTTTAAACTTTTATAAACTCATTTTTTCGCCATACTTTCGCATCCTGTTTAATCCTTCATCTGTTTTTTCTTAGTTCGCGTGACGGCCCTCTACACCGTGCAGTTTTTTATCGGTTTTTTCTGTTATATCACCTCTTCCCTTCCGTCCTTCTCAGCCTCAGATGTCAAAATTCATTATTTGACGTGACTATTCACTGTTTCCATGTGACCGCGCATACCTGATTGTACCCCCTTGCTGCCACCTTATATATGTTTGTGCTCCGAAATAAAGATTCAGTTGATAGTCAGCGCCCGTCCCTGTGCTTCCATGTTTGACTTCTGTCCTGTTCTTAGCGCTGTTCCTACACCATGCAATACCAACTAGCCCGTCAACTCGCTCTCCTAAACACCAGCTAAGGTTCTTCACTGGGCGCTGATGTCACACAGCACACAGGCATTTTTTGCACTTAATTCTCATCAAAATGTGGCCACTGTGGCTGAGACTCAATCCCGTGACTTTGGGCTCAGCAGAATGCCATAACCATGGGTGGGTGAATTTCAGCTGATATATGACCAATGAAACTGATGTGCAAGTTTAATAATAAGTGGTTTCTGTGAAAAAATGAGCTCCCATTATCCTTCCACCTCTTTAGGTAAAAATAAAGTTTCTTTGTTTTTACCGCAATCTCCATGCTTCAGTTGCCTGCACTGCCACAGCGCAAAGTGACCCTTGCCAAGAATAATGTAAATAAAACAGCCACTACTTATGTCCACTAGGATCCATTCTGGCAGTGGTTTGGCTAGGTGTGAAACATTAATTGGCATGAAGGTAGAAGTAGTTAGGAACAGCAAACTGATGACAAAAGCTCCACAATAAACATCACCAGCTAAATTTTAAAAATTCGGACCAGATCACACCAAACGTAACGTACCATTTTGCAGTCACAAACAGATGCAGGATAGAAAGACGGTATTGACGAATAAAAAAATCTTTAAAGTACTAGATAAGAAAGGTCATGAAATCAACAGTTTGCATTGCTAAGTTGGATGTGCTATACCGTATTTACACGATTCTAATGCGAACCTTCTGCCCAGAAAAATTAGTCTAAATATGACATGCGAGGTAGAATTGAGTGCGAAAATGGAACTAAACCAGCAACATCCTTTTAGTCACTAGCATCACAAAACAGCAGCTTCCTATCTCTTGTGCGCTGATACAGCAGAGGTACGTTAATATGAATGCTGTCAATTAGGAAACCCGGATAACTCTAATAGCTGTAGCAGTCCCAGATGGCACCTATGTAAATCTATGGTGACAGAAGCTCGCAAATAAGGACGCTAAGCATCTTGTACCGGTTAATTCGAACAGCTTCACGAAGGGAGGCAGAGTCCAAGTACAGCTGGCATGGCAAGCGATTGCCAGTATAGCCTTATTCGCACTGAATTGCATGCTGCAGAGTTGCTCGTGCACCTGCGCCGTGCGTGCAACAGAGGGCGTGATGAAAAATGGACAGCAGTTACAACTCCCTGAGCTGCAAGCCAGCCCATGAAAATGGTGGATTTTGGTCATGCATCGGGCAGCCAACCGAACACAGCTGCATGCTGTTTAGGACACTGAATGGCACGCCTGTGCATTTTTCTTCCTTCCCTCCTTGTGGTGCTTCCAGCGCGCCGAAACTGCAAGCTCCTCACGCACGATTTGCTCTTTGTGCGGGAAGCATAAAAGTCTGTTGCGCGTTACGATAAAAGATGATGCACTTTTTTTTGTTTGAATGTGAAAAACTGGTGGGTATTAAAAGCGAGTAAACACAGTATGCAGAAAGGTCTACAAGGGTGTCAGCTGGTTCTCAGTGAATGTGCTAAGTACTAGTAAAATAAGAAGAGCTTCAAATGGGCCTAGTTGGTTTGTAATCTTCGACATTGTTATTGCGCTACTCAAGGTATGTGTCGTTCTTGTCTGTGTAAACCTTGAGTAGTGCAATAACAATGTCGAAGACTAGTAAAATAACATTTCTCGTGCAAGAAGAACAGAATTTGCAGTTTGAATTTTTGCCTGCTTTCTCTGTGGAGCCAAAAAGGAAAAGACAAAAGTTAATATATGTCGCTTCTCAACTTTTCGTTTATAGATAATCTGACAACGTCAGATTAAGAGGTCAGATTACTCTTATCATTCTTATCAGCGGGAATAGTTTCGGAGAAGGCTTTAAGCCTAAACGTTTTGAGAAACTTCCCAAAGGCGCAGTGGATATCAATCATAAGACCAAAATTTTAAACAAAGAAGCATTCCGTGGTCACCTTCAGTGTGGTTCGTCGCCTCTCTTCAGCAATACGCTTGGCCTCGTGCTCCAGTTCCTTCTCCTTCTGTGCCAGCCGCTCTCGCTCTTGAATGGTGACCCTGTCACGCCTGGCGGTAAACGCATGCAAAACACAACCTTACTTCACACTGTACCATGCTTCTCAGCAATGAATGTGAATGCTACCCCTTGGGTATTGTTGAAGTGACTGGGGAGCCCACTGGAGTGCAGACAGTAGTAAACTGTCAACTAAAGATAAGCTTCACAACTATCTGAGTGGGTGAATTGGACATGCACTGTGGATACACATGAAAGAACCACCCATGTAATACTGCACAAGCTTATTTTCTTTGCTCATTTTTGTACAGTGCCACTATATCACAATGCTGAGTTTTAAACCACTTTTCCCATGATGTTTAGGATGCCAAATGCACCAGTGTTCAAGCTCGACCCTCCCCAGCGTCTTCCAGAAAATTAATGGCTGTTTACTCTGCTGCTAAAAATCTTTTGCCACAATATTTTTGGCAAAAAAATTTTCAGGTCATATGACAGCCCTTGGATTTTTCCAAGCCAAGTCTAAAACTAGGTCTCAATAAGAACTTCACAAAAAAATTAGGTTTGCCATTTTACGCTTCACATTTTTTCTGAACAATGCATAGAATTGTCCTTCTGTACTGCTATGAAGAAAACTGCAGCATTAGATTTTATAAATTTTTAGTCCATAAATTTAGTGTGAATTCCATCATTTAAGAATTAGAATATGTAGTCATCTTTTTTGTGGCCACTATAAATCGTTTGTCGGCTCCATGAGACATGTACATTTTAAAACTGTTCAGAACCAGAATGCAACAGGCTACATTCCAGAAAAGAAATTGAAATTTGTGGAAAATTGCGTTTTGTTGCTATTCGGATGTAAATTTCACCTTGAAGTGGTCCAACTGCACATATAGAGATAAGTCTATTTAACAGACAGTATTATTGGGATTTGACTCAATGATTCTAATCAAAATGATTTTCATTTCAGGCTAGAAAAAAAAATCACCCTATTGTGTTCTGTCACCTAACCAAAAAATGCAAGCGCTCATGAGTTCTCAACAACTTCCAGATTACAGGTCTATAAGAAATTGTGTTTATGCGTACTGCTTATATTAATACTACATAATGCAGTTCTTGACGATTGCGTGCTATCTTTGCTTAAAATTCCAGGAGACATCACACTGAAACAAGTATGCAAACACTAAATCAATATTTAAGGCAGAAGAAGAAGCACAAACCAAACTATCTTCAGAACTTTACAAACACTTGGTTTTCTCAGTACAGAAATAAATTTGCTGTTTGCAAGTGTATATACACTAAACACCCAAAGGTTAAAAATTACAGAAGAAAAAAACTAAAGAGAGAAAATAGAAAAAATATTTTATCTGGTTAAATGAAGAGCAATATGGAATGCATTTGCATCCACTTCGAATAAACAACAGATATGCATTCTCACTTTCGCACAAACACAGGCTTCAGACGGGGCCCTGTGTCCTCTTCCTCCGACTCTGTGTACTCCTCGTATTCGGAATCCTCAGACTCTCCTTCGTCTGAGTGACCTTCCTCTTCCAGGTCAAGAAGCTCCTGAAGTACACAAGTCCAAGCGGATTAATGAGAGTGCGCAAATAACCCAGGGCGGTCAAGTATGCAGAGCTCTGCTGTCATTTCCAGGTTGCCCCACTAAGAACCTCGCTTGCACTAGTGACACCGTACAATTAATTCTATCTAGTTGGTACCCATGCACAAAGCTGAGAACATGTGCTATTAAAGAGCATTTACCGTAAAAACCGGACTATAGGTCGGACCGGAATATAGGTCGACCCCCTAACTAACCAATTCTAAAAATGAAAAAGATCTTTTTCAATGGGAAAAGTACCGAAAGACATCCTTACTTTGAAACAAATGCGACTCGAGAGGTTGCACAATGGTGACAGTATTTAATTTCATTTAAATGCTGCTTGTATGTACACCCGGCAAATTTTTTAACAATATCGCGCACCAATCGGCCCGCGTGTTTGTTTCTGGCACAGGCAAGTACGGCGCCGTAGAGCAAAGCCCTCCTCTTCATGAATCGCCGCAACCAGGATGCGATTGCGCCCTCGTGAGTCTAGAGGCACGCGCGATCTCTGCCGCTTTCACGCGGATGCATTCGACAGTCACAGGCAGCGATCTTGTTCGCAGCGCAACGTTTCCTTCCTATTCTCGATACACTACGGTCTGCCCACGAAATGATGTTTTCTTCTGGTTGCTGCAAGTTGTAATACGCAGCCTCTGCCTCCGCCAGTACTGAATGCTCTTTTCGGATACTCCAAATTCGCGCTGTGCCGCCAGGTTCCCGTGAGCTTCCTCGTACTCAATCGTGTTTTTCTTGAAGGCGACGGTAAATTGCCGTTAGCTTCCGCTTTGCATCTACTGAAACGCAAAATGGCGTCACTGCTGCTGATGGCGATGGTGATGGAGGCTGTTGACTTCAGCCACCCATTGTTACAAGACTTCCGTATTTTTTCCGCCAATGACCGGTATATAAGACGGGGGTCGACTTTTCACCATGGTTTTTTGAAAAAAAGTTCGACCTATTTTCCGGTTTTTACGGTAGTTTACAGAACAACGCCAAGTGGCTTATGTTCATTTAGTTAGTGTTCAACATAGACATTACTGGATTTCTGCTTAAGTAAGAGTCCTCCCGCAATACCAAACTGCACAGCTTGGCACTCACAGCTGCTTTCTTAAAGTGTAGTACTGGCTGTATGAATGCACATTAAGCTCGTGTTGGATTCGAATTAGCAGATACACTGCCATTAAGTTTGTTCCTTACTTTGAAAGCGTACATTTATCCTATAACCAGTTTAAGTTTGCTGGGTGGTTGTCACTTCATGAATGCTTTATATATATCCACTTCTTGGGTCAACGAACCCTAATCCCTGACAGTGTGGGAAATAGGGTCATCTTTATGCACAAGTGGATGGCTGAAATGGCAAAGAAGGGTAGTCAGTGGGCAATGGATCCTAGTAAACATAAACACTGTGAGGCAAACGCTAATACCCCCCCCCCCCCCCCCCCCCCCTCCCATCAAATTATCGACAGCAGCATATGGTAGTTGTCTTACAGCTGCCGTGACAACTAGACAATTATGTTCAGGTGTTTAGGATATTTTGACTCATATGATTTTAGTTTACAGAGTCGATATAAAGGTCACCTGACCCATATTTTTTCCATTCGCAAGGTTTATTATTTGGCACAGGAAGCTGTGGGATGCAGTACAGGCAATGAAGCACTTAGTTCATCAATAATGTATCAAAAATGCACAGTCCATCTATGACATGCACAGAGATAAGAACACATTCTGTTATGGCAGGAGTTTAAAGAGAGCACTAGAAAGACAACACAGCTTACCTCCTCTTGGGCTCTTGCCAATGCCCGCTGCCTCAGCATCAGACGTCGGCGCTCAATTTCCTGCAGACAGGAGGACACCCAGGTGACAAATGTGCAATAAATGCAAGTCTCTTCCTCATCAAATAAAATTAGCAGCCTTAAAACACATCCCTGGAAACATGAGTATCTCAAACAAGGCCTGGGATAAATCAGTAACAATAAAGCATGAAGTATATATAGCAGCCTTCGTTTTGGGGTTTTATTTTTTTCTGAATTTCGGGGGGGAATTAGGCAGCATCTTTTTTACTTCAAATTAAAAAAAAAAAATCAGGTTGTACAGCAAAATGTTTTATAATTTGGGCCAGCTCAACAGCCAGCAAGAGCCAGCCAATCTAACCCGGTTTTGGATACTGAGTGGTCAGTCACTGGTGCTTTCTCCCCTCCCCATGCCCTTTTTTTTCTCTCGCATGTTTCCTTTCTTCCAGTGCACCAGAGCTGCGTGATCATCATGTGCCATTCGTTGTTAGCGCAGTGAAGCCTTTTCACATGCGGCGCTGCCGTTTATGAATGGTGTGATGTGGTAGCGGTAGAGTTCCACCATGTTGCACTATAAAGGACGTAGGAGGCCCTTACGATTTTGCAGCAGTTCTGCTTAGATGCTCTCAATACGGTGCATGCAATAAAGCACTGAGGGAACCATGAAAAGCAGCCATTGCTGCGCTGCTTTTATGTCAAAATCAGGCAACCGTTAACCAGTCTTTCACTAAATAAATTTACATCGATGCAAGCAGTTCTCGGCAGTTTTCTGGGGGTCATTCGATAATTCGAACATTTTTTCCAGTGCCCTGAAGTTCGAATTAAAGAACTTTGACTATACTTCATTTTTTGCAGCAAGAGAATATGCTATAAGTATTCATTTTTCATGCAGGTCATTAATTTTTTTTTTGCATTACTTCATTAGGATTGTGGAAATGGCAGATTGCACCAGAAAGCTGTATATCAGATGCAACTTTTTTCACATCTATTACAATTATTTCATTACGTACGATTCTTTAATCTCCAATGCACAACTTCCTCATCAGTACAAGGCTTCCTCACCTTTGCTTCTTTCTACATATTAAGAACGTTCCTTCAAAATCACGGTGGCCATTTTAAGTACACAAAAGCCTTGGAGCAGGACATAGTTAGCGAGGGTACCACTTGATACAATAATGGCAATAGGGGGCATTCATGTGACGTCACAGGTGCCACTCTGTTGTGCACTATGCAGGGGCAATAAACCGATCAGGCACATGCGGCGGCGTTATGCTATACTCCATGAAAAAAATGGCGCCTACTCTGACACCGGTGCACACTCCTTATAAGACGTCTGTCCAGTGCCCGTGTTTTGGCTTCTCACTTCTGAAGCACACTTTTTGACCATATTCTTAAATTAAGCTGTGTCTTGAGTAACAGAGCTGAAACAGGTTTAAGACCACCAGTTCACTGAAAACACCTCTTAATGAGCACTAGATATCTGCTAACTTACATGAGGTGTCTTCAACTTTGCACACTTTGAAATATACATTCTTGAGATGGAGCATCTTTGGGTAGAAATTGGGTTTAACCCAAGTTTTAAGAAACCTGCTCAAGGTGCAAGAATAGGTAAAATCGGGCTTTACACGAAGATGAAAAACTCTAACTATATATAGAAAGTGCCAGATTATCCAGACAGACTACCATCTGGTCTATTTGGCCGTTTACTTTCCCAGGCACTATGTCCGGAAAGTATATTAGAATCAACTGCTAATTCTCCTCAGAGTGGTTTGACTATTATTTCTGTGCAGTTCACACCACACTGTTAAGCTCACACATCAATGTGTGCACAAGGAAGCACGAAACTTCAGCACACCTCGTCGTCAAGCTCTTCCGCGTCACTGTCCTCCTCTCCATCCCGCCACCGAGCAGCACGTGTTTCCGCTTCATCCATCGGTTCTTCTCCTTCAGCGCCAACAGATAGGATTTCTGGCTCATGGATCATCCTGTGTCTCTCCATTCTGAGGTACAGAATGCAAAAGGCTTTGCAATGAAAGCAGGAAACTGAATGCATTTAGAGTTTTTTTAGTTTAGGGCTTTCTGAAACAGATGCACACATTAGACAGGAACATAAACATTCTGTACAAGCACCCTTCTTTGGTAGAGCTCAATTGCAGAGCAAAACTAGAACGGTTTCCATGAAGTGATATTATTTGAGTTGCGTCCTTTCTCACAAGTCACTTTCAGGAGAATTACTAGGGCCTCTAGCAAACAATGGCCGTAATGAAAACGGTCAACCACAACCAAATGTTTCATTGTAACATTACATAAATCCCAAAGCGCATTTTTAAACTTGTAATATGACTGCAATGCACAGAAGTTTATTGAGAAAAGCTGTCAAGAAGTGAGGCAAGCAGAATTATTACAAGTTCGAAGGAATAACAAATATGGTAGCTATTGAAAGTAAGCAGAACATTACGATAAATCAATGTTGAAAGATGAAAGCAGTTCTTGCATTTTTCATAGAACCTTTTGAAGGAAGAAAAGAGGCACTTAGCCTCGAAATATTTAGTTTTTATGCTGAAAAAAACAGTGTTCACAAAATAATATTGCTGAAGATATGATGCTTGCTCTCCCCGAGCTTTATGTCTGTATATTTTAGCACATCGCAACGGCTCTGCCATCTGATCACCCCTGTGCTCTTCTCCTCCCTGTCTTTTTTGCACATTTCCCTTGCTTAAGATAATACCTCTGCTCACAGAACAAATGTGAATGCCATTTTCACTGAAGGTCATTAACACCTCATGCTCTAACGGCCGCCTGTGCGGCCAGACAGTATGTCCACATTACTGATTACACAGCATAAGAGAAGCTTTCAAATAACATTCAAATACTGCTGCAATGTTGATCCACATATCTGAATGCTATTTCACACTGTCACCTTTGACATATGGTCAGTACTCTGGTCACACTATCTGGCCGTTCATATATGGCTGTTTGGATATATATGGCTGTTTGGATATTAAAGGTAAAATTTATCTGTGTAATCCCAAACGAATGGCATTAATGGCAACGAATGGCATTGCAATGCGAAGGAGCATACGAAAAAAGGAACTAAAATTGAAGCAACATCTTAAGAGAAGACCAGAGGTCGCTCTTTCCTCATCACCTTCTCCATGTCGAGTATTACAAAAAGCACACAATAGCGAGCGAAAAAATGTGATAAATAGAAATCGTTGAGGGCCTATCATAGCACTGAACTATTGATCTGCAAACTGTTAGCGCCGCTAACTGGTTGGAAACAAGAAGCTGATATTGTTTCAGAATTTTGTGCTGCGTTTGAATTCACAACTGGTCATGTGGTAACTTGACACTGCTAGATGAATGAACAAAGAGAGATGACGAGTGAAGACAATGGTCAACCAATTTAAGATGTAATTATGCAAATATTAATATTTCTAGAGTAGAGCGTAGCTGTGCACAAAGTGGAATCATGAATTACAAAATAACGCCACCATAACCTGCACTGTATTTTTATATGCAGCCATGCAAGGTGAACACTATGAATGAAAATGACGCTTGAGGACAGTGATAAGAATGAGTGCCGCCAGATTATTGTAAGATACACTTCTGACAGACAGTTCATCGCAAAGATGCAGTTTTGCTGCACTAGATGCACCCTTTCAGGAAAAAAAGGGTGCAGTAGAGTAATCATTAAGCGATGGTGATAGCACAAACAGCTTCTACAAACTAGAGTGAAAGCTTACCGTTCCTCTTCATTATCCTGCTTCTCACGTCGCTGAAGACGGCGCAGACGTGGATCGTTCTTTTCAGCCTCCTCATCAATGGGGATGGGCTCAGGGATGACTGGTTGCTGCCGGCGCTCAAAGGTGAACTCATCTCCACTCTCCTCATCACTGCTCTCTTTGGGAGCATACTTAGGTCTGAGAAAGTGGCACAAAAAATCATCAGTAACAAACATGCAATGAAAAAAATAAAGTGAAGATCACAACAGCCCAGAAAAAATAAAATACCAGCACAAACAAGCTTTGCTGCTGCTTGCATGCAGATTGGTGTTAAAAGAGTACAGATGCCTAATTTTAGTTGTGCACTCTTTCTTTGTAATCATGTGCAAGACAGTAGTAAACATAAATTGCCACGTGGATTCACATAATCCAATTAAGTATTTTAATTTGCTCTCGCATCATTCTGATTTCAGTTTCAACAGTCGAATGGTGACTGTGGCATCGCTGTTGACTTCAGGCCACGCTCCCCAACACACACAGAAGGAAGGAAGGCCTCAGACGTTGCTGGCACATACCCACTACGGGGGAGTGGCCAAGACACAGGCAGTTAATTGCTGGATACAGGAAAGTTTTGATGGGAAAAGGAGTGGTAATAGTATGTAGTCTGATAGATTGGAAGACGGAAGGACAGGGGTCCTGTTAACCTGGAGATCGAGGACAGGACAATGGCTTAATGTGCATAATAGTATACAATGCCTGTAGTGTTTCAATGTCGTACTGACTGAGAGCGGGAAAAAGGAATTAGAATGGGAGTCGCTGCGTTTCTCGAAGAAAATTTTGCACAGCAGAGCGCGCACTCCTGTCGCTTCATCCAAGCAAAGAAGCGTCAATGGAAAGAACAACCGCGGAGGACACAGGCAAGCCCAGTTGATGAAATGGAATTTGCAAAAGACGCTTCCTCAAATGAAAGAAGCGGCGGCAGAACAGCAGGAAGTGATCTATTGTCTCAGGTTCGGCACAAAAAGGGCACAATGGGGAAGCCGCCAGGCCAGATCTGTGAAAGTAGAAATTTAAAAGGGGAACCCGGCAACGCAAACGCGTGAAAGAGACCTCTAGTCTGTGCGAGCGCCAGTTTTTGCTACTCCAAGGATGCAGAAGATGGTAATATTCGGGAGATGATGTAAGAGCCGAGGCAGCAAATTCCTGAAATATTGTGTAGCTGCGAAACCTCACTGCAGCTGTACATGCACACGTTGGCAGGACAGCAACAATTGGGCCGCAGAGAGAGGCTCTTGCTAAGGAATCTGCAGCCTCATTTAAGTGTAAGCCCATATGACCTGGTACCCAAAGCAACTTTACCGAATTTAGATGGAGCGGAATCAGGAACTTAAAGAGGGGTAATGCCCGAGACTGAGTGGGTGAGGATAATGAAGAGCAAATGGACAGAGGGTCTGTCATAACCACGACCTGGGAAACGGTAGTTTCTAATTTTCGTAAGGCTAAGATTACTGCTAATAATTCAGCCAGAAAAATAGGAGTGAAGTGCCAGCGCGAACGAACGCAAGACAGTGACACGGACAAACGCTTTGACGCTTCTCTTTTCTATAACATGCATCAACTAGCGAAGCAAAAAGTTCTATTCTAATGCATGCAATGACTTTTTCTGGACACCGATGCTTTCCTGGGGTTGGTTGACGGCAACACATCACCGCGATTAGCTGTTTGAAATTTCTTCACGCATTTGCGGGCAGTTAGCGGCTGTGGCCGATGTGGACGACAAGCAGCTGTGAGTGCGGCTAAACTGAAAACGCCTGAGAACTGCTTGTTCATGCGTTACAATCAATTAAAACGACAAAGCCCGGCAACACGTTTCGTCTGCTAACTGTAAGTTAAATGCACCTCCTATTAAATTTTAATCGCCTGTAACACGTTCATAAGGGTATCGCTCACCTTCTTCCGGATATGTATCTGTGGACTTTCACCTTTTGCATAGACACCTCACCTGGAAAAAGAACAACGAATTCCCTTTCACAACCCTCACAAGATGCACCCCTTAACTCATGACTTCTGACAAGATATGTCGACTTGAATATTTTAAGAGGGGCTACGGTGCTCATTCATGAACCCGATAAGTACTGGTATGAGAAGTACGCGACATATCCACAGAAGTTTCTACCACTGAGTTCAAACAACAAAGTGACACACGCAGTTGGTGGTAATACTTGTGTACAAGCTATAATGCAAGTTTTAAGGTTACTAACAACAACATGGGTTCGAACAGAAAGCCACAAAACAAGCGGTTGAAAAGAATACGAATCAAAAGGGGCATATTGAGAGGTTATGAGACTGAGATATAAGCGAACGTAAAACGGGAGCAAAAACACTTACCCTTCTCATTGAGAACGGGGATGGCGCCTGCCGTGGACTGGATAAGATTGGAAGCCAGCGAGGCATTCATTGAGCCCGACATTGTGCTCTAATGTGCTTACAAAACCAGCAAAATAGTTTTTCTCCCGTTGGGAAACTGAGAGACGCACACGAAACAGGACATAAACATTCCCAACGGATATGGCGCGTAGGTAGCTTGGCTCAGATTGGATTTTTCTACAAAAAAAGTTCAACATTTTGTGTAAAACCCCAAATTATTGCTCTATAAAATAATATAATATACTAAATTTATCAATGAAGAATTAAATTTATTTGACTAAATTTTATTGCACTGCCGGATAATTGTTTCTGACGTCAGTGTCCCAGACGTCGCAGTCACGGGCTGCGTTCCAATACTCTAGACGTCTAACAAGACGTCTAGTGTGACGTCTAGGAAGCAGTCTACATGTCCATGTATTGGAACTTGTCTAGTGCTCACGCCGCCTCGCGGCATAATAATGTAACTAAAGCTTATGAACAGTTGTACTACTATTTTTCACAAACTGAGCAATAAAGATAATTAAAAACGTGTTTTCAACAAGTTTACACATTTCTTCTGGAATGAATTTGCGCGTAAACCGGACTGGTGGATGTGCCTATCGGTCAGTCTACTTGTAGCAGACGGGACCGCTCTCCGAAGACGACGCTAAAGAGATATGCGATTATTCTTTTATTATTGATGCTCAACTGTACATGCTCCTCGAACGTGCTCGTCCAGACGGTCCTGTAAACATAAGAATACGAAAGACTGTAATTAATATGCGCGAAATACGATACGGCTAATATACACTGCAACAGGAAAACACATACGTGACATTAAACCCGCTGTCTGCCCTACGTGGCACTCGGAGACAGCGAGAGACCTAAATACAGCAGCGATCTTTAATCCTGCAACGACTAAAATCAATTCGCAACATGCCGGTGTATTTGTTCTGAGAGTGTAGAGATAAAAAAGAATGCACGCGAAAGAGTTGATGCAACTAATACAGCAACAGAAGAACACATTTGTTAACCGTCACGCCAGCCGTCTTAACGCCCGTCGAGGAAACCAACGACAGCGACGAGTATTCTCTAAAATCAAGTGCTAATTAAGATCCGGCATCGTCCGGATCACGTAAACAGACCTACAGCGTCCGCTGCTGTAGCAAAGCTCTCAACTGCACGATTTTCTCCTGCGTGATTCACTGCTAGGAATCGCACGTCCACGAAGATTAATTAGCCACTAGTTTGCGTACCAAATAACATTATGGAATGACTCACATTTTTCCTTTCCTATACTCCGTGTACAGTCCGACGCCCGCAAGAGCACGACTCGCTCATCCGCGTATATCAGCTCCGCCATCTTTAGACAGCAAGTTAGCCTGCATCGATGTGGACTTCGGCGAAGCAGTCTTATGAGACTGCTTCGTCGAGAAATGGAACGCGTCCCAAGATGGCGGCTGTCCGGCTAGACGTCTAAGTAGCCGTCTACTTGGGAGTATTGGAACGCAGCCACGGTAAGTCGGTAACATGGCGTCTTGGCGCGCGTGGAGAACGTGATTCCCCATGTGGCTTTTGCGGACTTTCGTGCATTCGTGTGTTTGCTGGTTAAGTGCGTTGAACGGCGCACCTAACGGTCATCAGGTAAGCCGATAATTAGCAGCTGATAATGCAAACGATGCTGTGAAACAGCCGGTGCTGTATTCCGTTTATGAAACGGGACTCCGATTCTGTTTACTGCTGCAAACATTCAGTTGCTGTTGAGTTTTGGACACGAACTTGCTTAAGGTTTATGATTTTCCTTCTGCCTTAACATGACTGGCGTGCTTTTCACCTCAGGTGCTTGACGGATCGCCTGTGGCAGGACTCTAGAAATCACGATGCTCTCGAACGTCGACCAGCTGTCCAATTGTGAGCGCGACTTCGTAAAGACTGCCGTGACTGAAGATAAGCGAGTGGACAACCGGACATCCAAGGAAAGCAGGAGTGTGCACGTCTGCTTCGGCCTTGACAGAGGATGCTGTGTCGCGTCTCTCGGCGAGACCAAAGTTCTTGCCCAAGTGAGTGTGAGATCGCTCATCCCAATAACGTGCTGCTGTGGCTCGGTTGCTTTGACGTTCGGCTGCTGGTCCTAAGGTGGCGGTATCGAATCCCGGCCACGACGGTCGCATTTAGATGCAGGTGAAGTGCAAAAACGTACGTATGCTGTGTGATGTTAGCGCATGATAAATAACCCCAGGTTGACTAAATTGATCCGGAGCCCGCCACTACAGCGTCCTTCATAGTCCATGTACCACTTCAGGACGTTAAATCCTAAAATTCACAATTAGCTTACGACAGCTGATTTCCGAGCCAGTAATATCGCTTGCTCCAGTCTCCTTTGAAATATCCTGCATGAGGCCACTAAGCTTGAAACAAATGATAAAATTGTGCCAAGTTAATGCTTCTCATTGCAATATAACACCTCTTGACTGTTGTGCAGGTCTCTGCCGAGATCATAGTGCCTAAACCAGGAAGACCTACGGAAGGAGAGCTGTTTGTGAGCCTGGAACTCTCGCCGATGGCAGCGCCACATTTTGAAGCAGGTCGCCTTGGTGACTACGGGGTTGAAGTCTCCCGCCTTCTGGAGCGATGCATCCGTGACTCGCGCTGTATTGACCTAGAATCCCTGTGTATAGTGTCTGGCGAGAAAGTCTGGGCTCTCCGAATCGACGCCCAGGTGCTAAACCACGAGGGTAACATAGCGGAGTGTGCAGGCATAGCGACAGTGGGGGCACTGACCCACTTTCGGAGACCGGACGTCACTGTTATCGGCACAGAAGTCACTGTCCACAACCCGAGGGAGCGCGAACCAGTTCCATTACATCTGCACCACTATCCATTCCTCGTGTCCTTTGCCTTCTACGATGAAGGAAAAAGTGTGCTTGTTGACCCCACTGAGATAGAGGAACGAATTGCCGAGGGGCTGCTCACAGTTGGTGCAAATGCCCATTCAGAGATCTGTCTGTTGCACCAGCATGGGTGCACCGTTCGTAAGGATTTGATCCTACTGTGCGCTCGGCTGGCATCAGTTCGTGCCAAAGCTGTCGCAGACAAGATCAAAGCTGAGGTTGCCAAGGATGAACAAGCGAGGATGAAAAACAGGAGGGTTGGCTTTGCTGCTGCCCTTGAAGCAGATGAGGATGAGAACCTGACTACAATGGCCGAGCCCGAAATGATCGAAATAGATGACGTGGAGCCACAGAAGACCCCTGCTGCAGAAGTTGTACCAGCACCTCGGCCATCGAAAGCTTTATCCAAAGCGAAGGTGTTCTTGGAAGGGCTGGGAACAGCAGCGATTGGCAAAGGTGGGCCTAGCAGCTGGGGTGTTCTGGAGCATTCAAGCAAAAAAGGTAAGGGCACAAAGAAAGGCGCCAGAAAGGCGAGGCAGCGTTCGCAGCAAGTGGTGGAAGACAAAAGCGATGACAGTGAGGAGGAAGAGGTTGTAGTTCTTCAACCTGATGAGGTCGGTGCAGATGCAAGGACTGCGAAAGATACCGGAAATGCTGCTGAGGGTGATGTGGCTCGTGGGTGGTATCCAAAGACACCTTTTTGAGTGCCTGTTGTGCTAGGCCACCATTTTTTGTTTTAGTGTGAATGACTTTGCAGCACTGTGACTGCAGTTTGTGATATGACATATGGTGCATCTGCAACTGTTTTAATTACTAACAGGTGTAGCATAACATATATGTTTGGCAGACTGCATTGGTCAGTATTGTGGCCGGCACATGCTTGTGAGGCGGTGGAGGCGAGCAGTTTAAATTTTCAAGTTCTGTACCTCTCCACAGGGCCACTTGATGACACCCATTTCGCAGTACAAGGTTATCACGCTTTGTGCATGAGCAGCTGGTGTAGAGCCTCGTAATGGACCTGAGAAGTAGTGCATAAAAATGATTTTAACTTTTGTGTTCCAGTGTATGATAATAGCATGTTTTTTTTCTGCCTACTGCTGATATCTAAAAGAAATGTGGAAATGCCCGACTGTCAGGTGGAAATCATTGACTGCCATCTACAGTCAGTATTTTTCGCACATAATGCACATGCATGGTGTAGAAACGTGAATATTAACTGGAGCTCTCAATTGCAATGTATGTGCCTGATTTACAGTGGTGGATTGGCAAGAGTGTTGTTTTGTATCACCATACATATTTGTTTTTGATTGTTAGTGATATCTAATGGCGCTTGGAAGCCGTCAGTGTTTTGAATAATTAGGTATGGTCTTATTTTGTACGGGCACAGCATCAGGTCTTGTTCTGGAGCAATATCAATGATGTAGTAATGTCCCCATCATTTGGAAGGAAGAATAAAGTTTAACCTGCTCTAGCAGTGTGATCTGCCTTTAATAAGATTTTCCATCTCAGAATTTGTCCTTGAAATTAATATTAATAATTCAGTGTTTTAATTGTGTCAAACAATTTTGATTTCTGTAGTGTGAATTTGCTCCTGCCCCAGTGTACCGAAATTGTTGAATGTTTTAGTGAAGTCTGACGAAACTTCCTGAAGATTGGCTGTTTCATAAGGTACTGCTTCCAGGGGCCAGATTACGCAACTGTGAGAAATTCTGTCAAAAGTTATTGACAGCGACATCAAAATGACGAAACGAGGAGACGTCACCACGTGACGCAACGAGGAATCGGCCAATTACAGCAGGGCGGCGCCCCAAGAACATGCGAGGGGCCGTCTGCTAAATTTTTTGTAAAAAGAAATAAAAAGTAAGCAACGATGAAAATAGCTAATATTTTATTTTGCCTAAACATTGTGCTTAAAGTGTGAAAATAATAAGCAATACAAAAAGTGTTCGAAGTTGTGCTAATAAATTGGCTGGTGGGTAACTTTTGCTGCCGCGGGGATGCGCTGACGGCGGTAAAACGTCAAGCCGCTTTGCACGAAAGCAGCCGATTCTACGCCGTGTTTATTGTTTGTTACACGGCGTCTGAAGTCAAGCTACTGTGCGGTTGACCTAAGTGCGCAGAAAAATTTGAACGAATGCAGTGAAGGCTACGTGCCTACCGAGCGAACTTGCAAGAAGCGTTTGGTACGAAATTGACGAAGACAACTTGTTGAAGTCTGTTTTTCGCCTCTTTCGATCGATGACAAAAATGCCAAAAGGTGAGGTGTTGCAGTATGTGATGTGTGGTTGTCTGTTTCTTTTTCCTTGGGAAACAGAAGACGACCATGAAGTGCGATTTGCTGGGAAAAATAAAGTGCTTTGCCAGCATAAGTGTATTTTATTTATTTATCTGTGGCACAGAGGTGACCTCAAGAACCCATCCCTTCTGCGCGCTAAGTTAGCAGGTTGCCTGCAATACCTGCCGCACGCATTTGCTCACCGTCGGTTGTGCGATGCCGACATGCGCCTCGCTACCAATGGCAGCCTGAAAGCCGCCCATGGCAAATAACCGCAATGCACACACCTGCCACCGCACCGATAGCGCACTCGTACGCAAACCTCCCAGTTCATCGGCGAGTTCGTCTCCAGCCACTCCACAGTCTGCTTCTCCAGTCAAAAAGGCGTCGAAACAGCTCGTCCGGCAAGTCAAACGAGTCTTCGTGCATCCTCCTTTGCCGTTGCTCGCGCCAGCGCAGCCGCCTCAGTATCGCCACGTACACTGCCGCCATTTTCTGTCACAAACTCAACGGTCAAATTGACGGCGTCGAAACTGTGACAAAAACTGTCAATTAGCGGCTGTGTAATTAGGTGTGCAACGTCACCACTTCTGCCACATCCGTGAGGTAATCTGCAGCCACCCATGACGCAAAAAAGCAAAATGGCCGCCGGCCACGACCGACCAATAGGAGCGAGGCTTATTGACACCTTTGTGACAAGTTTTTGACAATTTTCCTAATTGAGAGTTGCGTAACCTGGCCCAAGATATCTTACATGCATATTCAGATACCAGTAGCATAGCCAGGCTGTTTGACCAGCACTCTTGTTGGACTTTCGCATCGGGCTTCAGACGCAAAACTGCGGTGCATCCAATGGTTGGGCCGTGGACAACCACAGAGGAGGTACGAAAGCTCGTCAACTGCCACTATCACTGCCACATTGGGACAGAAGAGGAGTAAAGAAAAATCTACAATGGCTAACTACTACTTAGCACGAACAGCAGCGAAACAGCATTACCACTGCTTGAACACTTTCGGATAAAAAGTTACTTCGAAAAGTTGCGTGCAAACATGCCAGGCACATTTATTGTATACAGACTGCGCTACATATGCAAGATGGCAGTGCCCTGTAAAATGAAACCATCAAGGCTGCAGTTTGAGCGTGTTGGGCATTTCCCACTTCTGTGTTCCTATCACGGTGGGAGGTAAAAGACCATGCATGGTGAGTAATGTGCCATGTTGCCAGTTTGGCAATCACGCTATATCGTCCACGTTAAGGAAAATACATGGCCGTATGTGCTGTCACTGATACAGGAAATGGCGCTGTAGGTGAAAGCTGTCTCAGCTACGCATTGCAAATACACCGTCGCTTTAGTTCTTTTTCCTGAAGTGAGAGCTCCCGTCATTGGCTGCTTTACTAGGCATTTGTTCACTCTGGATACTATCGTGCGGTACCCTTAATGACAAATTTAACGACTGGCACAGGGATTATTGGTGCAATTATCGTGTTGAAATGGCACATACCCACGATGGGTTGATTGACCAGCGTTTGGTGTTTTAAAGAAACAGAATGTCTATTTGTAGACACGTGAAACAATCATAGAATTCGCAAAGACTGAAGTAATTTTGACAGACGGCGGAAAGAATCTCGCTTTTTTCTTTGCTACCTCACGTCGGTGCCTCCGAAACCTGCAAATAAGAAGTGAGAATGCCGTTACGTCACTTGCTATTACATAACATACATTGTGGTGCACAGCACGAATGTAAGATTACAAAAGTTCTGTGTATGCAGTTGTAGTATACTATTCTATAGAGCCTTTAAATTGGTGTGAACACCCTGTTTGGGAAGAGTGACAACATGACTAATTTCTGACATTCCTTTTACTAAATGTTGGGCACCCTTACCGGTAGAGACGTACTCGTCAAGCTCGTCAGCGAAGACAGATGGTGGAGGTGATGCAGCTAGAAATGCATGCTCTCCAGGGGAGCTACAGACAGTTCTCTCAGATGTGTTGCTGAAACATTCAACATACTGGTAGTCAGTGCAGCTGCAGAGCCTACACTATTTTGGTTTCGCGTTCCGCGCTGCGCATTTTTTACGCAAAAGTGTAGTGCCCTTTGCGGTTGCGCTGCGAACCACCGAGCGAGGGCGAAGTGACAAGGAGCGCGCCCGATTATACCCTGATCAGCTATAAAGATCGCAGCGCCCTCTGTTTTCGCTCCGTGAAACAATGGTCGATGGAAGCTGCAGGACACCGCGGGCAAGTTACCGCGTTTTACTGTGCTAGCTGTTAGCGGTACATCGGGCAGAACCTCGCTTTCCGAAGCCGCACTTCATGATGCCAGCATCGAGAACTGGAAAATTGGTTTCGAGGAAAGGAAATGACATGTCACGCATCTAGGTGGACACCCTAACCGCGCCGCAAAATCCCCGAAGTGCTAGATCTCGTTGTGTATGAAACCGGTGGCGCAACCTGTCAGCTTTATAGAGCGCTAGCTGTTAGTGGACGCTCAAGAGCTGCGATGCGGCCCAGTTAGAGCACGGGTCGACGGATGCTAGCTAAATGAAGAACGTGAACTGGAAAGGAAAGAGTCTACGCGGGAGCGACAGCGTAAACCAGAGGTACGCGCTCGTCTAGCAGGAATCCATCGTGCAAGGCGAGAAGTGCGCCAATAAAAATTGGAGGTCGCTTAAGCTTCCCAAGCATTTCACCCTAAATAAGCCGAACACCAGACCAAGGGAAAGCTTGTACCCACTGTATCACTGGTGGGTATTCGGCGGCACTGGGGATCGAACCCAGCACCTCCCGCATGTGAGGCGGATGCTCAGCCACTTGGACACTGCTGTGGTAACGCTGCCGAATTGTGGCCGATTCTGTCCCTCTATGAAACCCAGGGGAATGTCTTGTGATCAGTAAGGAAAGCTGTCAAAGGACCTTGGTTTGGCCCCCACTCGAGCTTAGGGCTGCTGGGCTGTCACGTGACGCTGTGTCAGCAGTTTAATGGAGATATTCGCTGATCCACGAGTTTGTTTACCACTTTCAGGGAACTTTCAATCGCTGTGAATGAATGGCGCTCTTATACTTTCGTTTTATGTTGTTTATGTACGAATTTAGCTGGAAATAAGTGACGCTTATCTTAGAACGCACCTCTCATGCGTCCGTTCCTGGGCTGAGCGGCATGCCTCTCCGCTGTAGACGTAACCGAGCGCGCAGCGCAGCAGAGGCTGGAAGAGAGCGCGAGGAGGGAAGCGGAGGAGAAGGGTACAGGGGTAGGCAGGTTGCGCGGCGGCTACCCGCGGCACCAGATTAGCGCGCACCGTCGTCTGTTCGCCGATGACGTCATTGGTAAGGTATGCGTCGCTAGCTGGAGATGGCGCCAGAATAGGACGCGCAGGCCTTTCGCCCGAGGCGTGGTTCATCGGTGTCGGAACGCTGTGCGCGCTCTGTTAAGTCGAAACCCAGAGCCGCCTCCGTTCGGCACTAAGTGTTCCGTATGCGGTCGCCTAAGGTTCGAGTACCGCCGCAGCTGCACTCAAGAATCGCGTTACCGAGAAGCGTAATCATCGAATATCTTTTTTCTTCACTTACTTCCTGCTTCCAAACAAATAGCCCATCAATCCGCCTGAAGCTGCACCAGTCCAAAAGCCGGGGCCTCCGCCAGAGCTATTGGCCCAGCCAAAGCCAGGAGCTGAGCCACACCCTGCCAAATGGACACGATATACAACTTTTAGTTTCTGCACTAGAGACGATATAAACAAGAGTAGTGAAGTGTGACAAGTGAAACCCTCGTGATACTGGTAAGAGTGTACATCAAGGCTACCGGCGGTGCAAGGACGCCTCTAGAAAGGAGGGGAAGGGGTTGGAGGGCGCTCTGGCGGCGGGGTAATGAGACGGGCCTCGTTAAGGAAGCGGGAGTTTAAGACTAAACGCGGAGTAGGGTGCCTCGATGCCAGCGCCGGCGATGCAGCGCCACCGCTACAAATACACATACTTATACAATATACAGCTAGCATAAAGCTAACTTACCACGTGCCGCAGTGCGCATGCGTGGATGGTCCCAACGCGGACGCGTGGGCGCAGCTGGCGCCATATAGCGTCCTCAGAGCGATCTACGCATACGCAGCGGCGGCGCATGGCAGCGGTGGTGAGTCTCTAATAAAGAGTTACAGCATAGCGCGCTCCGCTACCGTGATCCGCTTCCGCGCGCCGCCAGTGTACACGTGCTCATCGGTTCCGACGCAGCAGGCGAGTGCGCAGATGGCCGGCGCCTGGCGCCATCTGGCGCCCTCAGGGATATCTGCGGATGCGTAGGTGAAGATCGCGCTACGCCTTAACTCAAATGCCGCCGTCGCGGTCCCATTCGACGTAACGCTAGCACAGAACGTTGCAGTGGCGTCACTAGGCTTAGCGGCACCTTGAGCGGTAGCATGGCGCGTCAATCCCCATATTCTCGTCCCTGCTTCGCTGTGGAGCTCACTCAACTATATAATAAATATTTTATCAAAGCATCACACACAAAACATAGTAGTGAAAATATTACCACATAAGATATATTTACGAAAAGGAAAATGTATACGGTTGAAGACAGGTGCAGACAAAGCCGAAGAGCTAGAAGCAAAAGTAGTCCAGCCCTGTACCGCTCTTTATATTGTTTCTTTCTTGCACCTATAGTCGTGATGCAATCCACCGATGCCAGAACGGCCTTCCAAGCGCTAAGTTGGATGCGGATCATTTGCGTGGTATGGCTTGAGCTGAACGACATAAACAACGCCATTTGCGGGTCGGCTGACCACGGGAGTGGGAAGGGGGGGGGGGGGGGACCTTAACGCGTGACGAAACACGCGTTAAGGTCTAGTGTACGCCGAGAACAGTTTTTTTGGGGCCCGACGCGGTGAGATGGACACTACGTAGGGACGAGTGAGCCCGGAGAGAGAAGCGAACTTCCTGATGCCAGTGGTCGTAAACCGACTTCTGACAGCGCGCAAGATCGAGTTGTGCGATGGTATCTCGTGTGTATCGTGTGAGTGAGGTGGCAGCGGGCAGTCCAAGCGCAACATAGGTTGCCTGCTGAACGAAAGATAAAAAGGCGAAAAGCAGGTGGCACTGACAGTGAACCTAAAGGGGGGCCAAGAACATTCTGCAACCATCTAAGCTGGCTGGGTAAAACGAATCAAAGAAAGCAGGAACAGATTCAAGATGCCAAGGGAAAATGTTGAGGGGGACGACGCAGTGAAGTACATTGCATCAGCTATAGCTGAGTCATTTAGGAACGACGATAGGGTAATCTCCCCAAATGAGGGAGCAACACAGACAGCACAATAGAACCGACCAGTATTAACTGGAAAAAGGCAGAAGCAAATATTCCAAAATGCACATCTGCTGGGATAGACGAAATTCCAATCAAGCTGATTAATGAACTTTGCCCAAGAGGCAAAGAAACGCTGATAAAAGCATTGGAAGCAGTCATAACGAATAAGCAAATTCCGCACAGCTGGAAACAGAGTAAAATGAATTTGATTTATAAGGGGAAAGGCGATTAGATGAACATAAAATCCTTCCGACCGATTACGATAAAATCAGTTGTATACAGGCTGGTGATGCAGACGATGAAATTAAAAATGTAGTCATGGGTAGGAAGTAATAGAATACTCGGATAACTTCAGAACGGGTTCAGAAAGGGCAGGCGCTTGGATGACTTGGCTGCGGCTGACTTGGCACTTCGCAGAATAGAGTACGACTCCCGCTTGGGGAAAAAAAGGAAAAGATAGTAGAAAATGGTTCCAGGTGCATAGAAAGCTTTAGCCGGAGCTTTACATAGGATGCAAAGCATAATTTAAACTGACAGAGATCATAAAGTGTAACGAATGCGCTCTTTTCACGGCCCATGACATTCACAGTGATCTGCCACTAATCAGGGTGGATATACAGATGAATCGCACCTTTCGTCGTGACAATATTATTAATGGTTTATTCCTGCAAGACGAGGCAGAAAAACAAGTGCATGTCATTTTTTACAGCAGTAATAATGAAGAAATAGACACCGCGAACGTTTAGTGTCATGGATGAATCTATACGGAGTGATAACAAGCTAACAGGGCGAATCAATTGGCACTAATTGCGAACGTTGTGTGAGCATGCAAAAACGCATGTATCGGTCTTTCTTGTAAAACAGCGCGAACTACTTAACAAGGTGGTTTGAACTTGTTGGTATAGCGTATTAGAAGAATACACAGCACAGCTAGCACAACAGGACAGAGGGAAGGAGCACGCAGGAGGAGCGCTTTGCTCCTTTTCTCTGTCCCGTTGTGCTGCGCTGTCTTCTTCTAATAAGCGCGAACTACGACGGACAAGAACAAGCAGGACACGGGACAGCGCTTGTCCCGTGTCCTGCTTGTTCTTGTCCGTCGCTGTTTTGCAAGAATGCATCTATACCACCTAGCCCCAACTGAACATTCTGCTTGGCCGTGTATCGATACGCGTTAAAATGTACTCCTTGCAAATAGTTGAAAAAGTAAAGGCACGGGAGTTTTCGTCACCACCTGTATTAATTGATACCCGAATGCACGCGTGACAAGCGCAACGTCGGAACCCTGAAAATTTGCCCCACCCTCCTCCTGCCGTTGCGCTTGAGCTGCGCCCCCCTTAGGACTGCACCCAGTATGGTCTGCACCCCCCCCTAGTGACGCCACCGATATATCCACCTTACCACTCGTGTATTGGTAGGGGTGCGCCGTGAAGGTGGGGTTGTACGGCGGGGGAGCACAGTAGTCCCGCTGCCCAAAGCCGGGACCGGTCGTGAAATGGGTGCCTTGCCATTGATGACCTTCGCCGTATGCCGGAAGGCGCTGGTAGGAATAGCCAGTGCCACCCTGACAGAGCGCCATACAGCACAGGCAGAAAGCGTAGATGACAAATGCCGAAATGGCAATGAAGACTACGTTCAGCAGTAAATAAATGGTGCCCCCGGAGCGCTGGTAGTGGTGGTGCTCGGGATACCGGTACCTGAGAAAAAAAAAGAATAAAGTTCAGTGTTTCCTAATTACTTTCACTGCAAAAAGAAATAATTTCCGTTTTTTCACTGCTGAATAAGAAACATAGTTATTCTTTCCGAGGGCAACAAGCGTTCGAATTCACTGCCAGAGGGTTTGGTCATGGTTCGCATTCAAGCGGTGGATTTATCCTTATGTTTTTTTCTGTTGCGCCTAATCCGAATGGTTTATATTCGATTTAAAAAATGATCCTTATTCTGTCGCCTCATCTTCATAGTGCCACGCGTTTCTGCTTTCTTCTTTTTGCTTTATCTGCTGCCTTTCGTGCGGTGTTGTTCCTTTACCTACGCTCAACAAGTTATCACGTGGGGTGTTTCTGTTGACCGAACAAGCCAACTTGGTGCGAATAAGACGGTAGCTTGTACTCTGCAACATTTAAAGACATCAAGGTTGGCTGACGCCAAATCTCATATCAATCATTTCACCAAAACGTGTTACAACATTCTGGTGGAAATAAAAAGATGTTTGATTTTGATTGAGTCGTGGCACTACCGCTTTGCGACAAATAAAAACTTCATTTCTGCGCTGGCGTAAAACGAGATGGAGCGGTGATCTTCACTGAAAATTTGGTGCTATCAGTGCATCCCACTAAGTATACGCAATGTAGCTTGCTAAGCGCGCTGCGATTTTTCTTTAAGATAGTGCCGATAGCATTTTATTAGCATCTGCGCGTAATCTTCAGTATTCTAATGCAAAAATTCACCGAACGCTTACCCTAACAATGAGAGAATTTCAACGACAGCTGAGGCGCATGCTTTGAAATGTTGATGAGCAGCGTGGGATGTCTTTTGCCTTTGTGCCACTGCACTCGCATTAGCGCCACGGGTAAACATTTGCTGAGTGTGTTAAAGTAGCCTGGTGCAGTAACCAGTCATGGGGTGCGGAGGCAGGTGTGCAGGATAAGCGTGGCGCATGGTCACAGCTCGCTGTGCTTGTACCTTTTTATCTAACCCATGCTACCCATCACTGGAGCGTGAGCTGACGACGACGCGATTTCGCCGAACATGCCAATACACCTGACGCCGTAAAAACGTTTGTGCCGTAAAGCGGCGGTTTCCATATTCTAATGGCATGCATCAGTGGTTCTGTGCGCATACACGTGTGTAGGCCTAAAAGAGCGTACAAGCGCGCGTACATTGCCATATAATCAACTCAACAGTTTTGAAGACATAGTGGTGACAGTACAAAGGCATTACTCAACGTGAGGTTTCTTTCTTGCCATTGTCAAAAGCACACTGACAATAGTGAAGTTCGCCGGCGTTCGATTGCTCTCTATCGTCAATGCTCTCTATCGTCAATGTTCACATGGCCAACTTGGGCCTTAGAGAGTGCACTGACGGGTGCGTGGATGGGCAGTGGGGTGCCAACTGCTATCCATTCTCCGCCCCTGGGTAATCCACGAGCTTGTTGCACGAAACCTATAGTGCATACCATGATGTATAATTACCTTGTTCTATATTCATGATGCACCTCCGTTCCTGGCAGTGAAAAATGATACAGCTCATCACAATGTAAAAGAATGTGGAAGATGTTGAACGACTGGCGCGATAACAGATGCCAGGAACGCTGTTTAAAACGTTTTACCCTAACCAGCAACCAAAATACAGCGACATTCTTTCAAGCCAAGTGTGAGCTGTGCTGTGAATGATTCTGCATTCGCCCTCACCTAGCTCCCTCGTGTGCCTGACGTCTGGCATTTTTCGGCGGATATTCCTGTCCTGGGGTTGCTTCCTCATGAACCACACGCCTGGCGTTTTTTGGCGGATATATCTCTCTTCGTTGCCGACGGTCGGACGGCCTGGAAATAAATCAGTTCTCTCGATCACCACCACCGCCATCATCAGCATCGTGTATAATGATTGTGTCTCCCAACATCAGCTATAGGCCTGAGGCGTGCTGCTACCGTTCCAGCCTCTGTATTTATCGTAGCTAGCAGCCCGAGCATCATGCCACAGGGGGCGCTATGAAAATCTTACATTCGATATACACACGCTT